>NW_024111489.1:0-42674 GCF_003073215.2 Triticum urartu | reverse complement strand
CCCCATCTTTTTATCCTCGATGGCAACAATACAATACAATACAATACGTGCCTTGCTGCCCCTACTGTCACTGGGAAAGGACACCGCAAGATTGAACCCAAAGCTAAGCACTTCTCCCATTGCAAGAAAGATCAATCTAGTAGGCCAAACCAAACTGATAATTCGAAGAGACTTGCAAAGATAACCAATCATACATAAAAGAATTCAGAGAAGATTCAAATATTGTTCATAGATAGACTTGATCATAAACCCACAATTCATCGGTCTCAACAAACACACCACAAAAAGAAGATTACATCGAATAGATCTCCACAAGAGGGGGGGAGAACATTGTATTGATATCCAAAAAGAGAGAAGAAGCCATCTAGCTAATAACTATGGACCCGAAGGTCTGAGGTAAACTACTCACACTTCATCGGAGGGGCTATGGTGTTGATGTAGAAGCCCTCCATGATGAATGCCCCCTCCGATGGAGCTCCGGAACAGGCCCCAAGATGGGATCTCATGGATACAGAAAGTTACGGCGGTGGAATTAGGGTTTTGGCTCCGTTTGATTGTTTGGGGTACGTAGGTATATATAGGAGGAAGGAGTACGTTGGTGGACCAACAGGGGGCCCACGAGGGTGGAAGGCACGCCTGGGGGGTAAGCGCGCCCCCCTACCTCGTGGCCTCCTCCTTTGTTTCTTGACGTAGGGTCCAAGTCTCGTGGATCATGTTCGGCGAGAAAATCACGGTCCCAAAGGTTTCGTTCCGTTTGGACTCCGTTTGATATTCCTTTTATTCGAAACCCTAAAATAGGCAAAAACAACAATTCTGGGCTGGGCCTCCGGTTAATAGGTTAGTCCCAAAAATAATATAAAAGTGGATAATAAAGAACAATAATGTCCAAAACAGTAGATAATATAGCATGGAGCAATCAAAAATTATAGATGCGTTGGAGACGTATCAGATATCCGCCAGGAACATCAACACTCATCGGACCGCATACATCAGTATGTATTATTTCCAATAAGTCTGTTGCTCGCTCCATTGTTCCAGAGAACGGAGTCTTAGTCATCTTGTCCATGTGGCATGGTTCACAAGCATCAAGTGATTCATAATCAAGTGATTCCAAAATCCCATCAGCATGGAGTTTCTTCATGCGCTTTATACCAATATGACCTAAATGGCAGTGCCACAAATAAGTTGCACTATCATTATTAAATTTATATCTTTTGGCTTCAATACTATGAATATGTGTATCATGACTATCGAGATTCAATAAAAATAGTCCACTCATCAAGGGTGCATGACCATAAAAGATATTACTCATATAAATAGAACAACCATTATTCTCTGATTTAAATGAATAACCGTCTCGCATCAAACAAGATCCGGATATAATGTTCATGCTTAACGCTGGCACCAAATAACAATTATTCAGGTCTAATACTAATCCCGAAGGTATATGTAGAGGTAGTGTGCTGACTGCGATCACATAGACTTTGGAACCATTTCCCACGCGCATCGTCACCTCGTCCTTATCCAATCTTTGCTTAATCCATAGCCCCTGTTTCGAGTTGCAAATATGAGCAACAGAACCAATATCAAATACCCAGGCGCTACTGCGATCATTATTAAGGTACACATGAATAACATGTATATCAAATATACCTTTCACTTTACCATCCTTCTTATCCGTCAAATACTTGGGGCAGTTCCGCTTCCAGTGACCAGTCCCTTTGTAGTAGAAGCACTCAGTCTCAGCCTTAGGTCCAGACTTGGGCTTCTTCACTTGAGCAACAACTTGCTTGCAGTTCTTATTGAAGTTCCCCTTCTTCCCTTTGCCCTTTTTCTTGAAACTAGTGGTCTTGTTAACCATCAACACTTGATGCTCCTTTATTTCTACGTCCGCAGTTTTTAGCATTGCGAAGAGCTCGGGAATTGTCTTACCCATCCCTTGCATATTATAGTTCATCACGAAGCTTTTGTAGCTTAGTGACAGTGATTGAAGAACTCTATCAATGACACTATCATCAGGAAGATTAACTCCTGGTTGAGTCAAGTGGTTGTGGTACCCAGACATTCTGAGTATATGTTCACTGACAGAACTATTCTCCTCCATCTTGCAGCTATAGAACTTATTGGAGACTTCATATCTCTCAATTCAGGCATTTGCTTGAAATATTAACTTCAACTCCTAGAACATCTCATATGCTCCATGACGTTCCAAACATTGTTGAAGTTCTGATTCTAACCCGTAAAGCGTGACACACTGAACTATCGAGTAGTCATCAGCTTTGCTCTGCCAGACGTTCATAACATCTGGTGTTGCTCCTGCAGCGGGCTTTGCACCTAGCGGTGCTTCCACGATGTAATTCTTCTGTGCAGCAATGAGGATAATCCTCAAGTTACGAACCTAGTCCGTGTAGTTGCTACCATCATCTTTCAACTTAGCTTTCTCTAGGAATGCATTAAAATTCAACGGAACAACAACATGGGCCATCTATTTACAATAACATAGACATGCAAAATACTATCACGTACTAAGTTCATGATAAATTAAAGTTCAATTAATCATATTACTTAAGAAGTCCCACTTAGATAGACATCCCTCTTGATCATCTAAGTGATCACGTGATCCATATCAACTAAACCATGCCCGATCATCACGTGAGATGGAGTAGTTTTCAATGGTGAACATCACTATGTTGATCATATCTACTATATGATTCACGCTCGACCTTTCAGTCTCAGTGTTCTGAGGCCATATCTGCATATGCTAGGCTCGTCAAGTTTAACCCAAGTACTCTGCGTGTGCAAAACTGGCTTGCACCTGTTGTATGTGAATGCAGAGCTTATCACACCTGATCATCACGTGGTGTCTCGGCACAATGAACTGTAGCAACGGTGCATACTCAGGGAGAACACTTATACCTTGAAATTTAGTGAGAGATCATCTTATAATGCTACTTCCGAACTAAGCAAAATAAGATGCATAAAGGATAAACATCACATGCAATCAATATAAATGATATGATATGGCCATCATCATCTTGTGCCTTTGATATCCATCTCCAAAGCACCATCATGATCACCATCGTCACCGGCTTGACACCTTGATCTCCATCGAAGCATCGTTGTCGTCTCGCCAACTATTGCTTCTATGACTATCGCTACTGCTTAGTGATAAAGTAAAGCAATTACATGGCGATTGCATTTCATACAATAAAGCGACAACCATATTGCTCCTGCCAGTTGCCGATAACTCTATTACAAAACATGATCATCTCATACAATAAAATTTAGCATCATGTCTTGACCATATCACATCACAACATGCCCTGCAAAAACAAATTAGACGTCCTCTACTTTGTTGTTGCAAGTTTTACGTGGCTGCTACGGGCTGAGCAAGAACCGTTCTTACCTATGCATCAAAAACCACAACGCGGTATAGTGATTGGTTTTTGATCTTCAGAAAGGACCCCGTTCATTGAATCCGATTCAACTAAAGTTGTAGAAACTGACACCCACTAGCCACCTGTGTGCGAAGCACGTCGATAGAACCAGTCTCGCGTAAGCGAATGCTTAATGTCGGTCCGAGCCGCTTCATCCAACAATACTGCTGAATCAAGAATCAACTAGTGACGGGAAGCAATATGTATATACCCACGCCCACAACTCCTTTGTGTTCTACTCGTGCATATAACATCTACGCATAGACCTGGCTCTGATGCCACTGTTGGGGAACACAATAATTTCAAAAAAAATCCTACGCACACGCAAGATCCATCTAGGAGATGCATAGCAACGAGAGGGGAAGAGTGTTGTCCACGTACCCTCGTAGACCGTAAGCGAAAGCGTTATGACAACGCGGTTGATGTAGTCGTACGTCTTCACGATCCGACCGATCCTAACACCGAAGGTACGACACCTCCGCGATCTGCACACGTTCAGCTCAGTGACGTCCCACGAACTCTAGATCCAGCTGAGGTCGAGAGAGAGTTTCGTCAAAACGACGGCGTGATGACGATGATGATGAATTTACCGACGCAGGGCTTCGCCAAAGCTCTACAACGATATGACCGAGGTGGAAATCTATGGAGGGGGGCACCACACACGGCTAAAACAATCAACTTGTGTGTCTATGGGGTGCCCCCTCCCTCATATATAAAGGAGGGGAGAAGGAGGCCGGCCGGCCCTAGAGGGCGCCAAGGGGGGAGGAATCCTCCTCCTAGTAGGAGTAGGATTCCTCCTTTCCTAGTCCTACTAGGAGGGGGAAGGAAGGAGAGGGGGAGGGAGAGGGAAAGAGGGGCCACGCCCCCTCCCCTACTACAATTCGGACTCCCTTGGGGGGGACACCTCTTGGCCACTGCCCTCTCTCTCCCTTAAAGCCCATTAAGGGCCCAATAATCCCCCCCCCGGGGGGGGGGGGGGGGTTCCGGCACTCCGGTTTTATCTGAAACCTCCCAGAACACTTCCGTGTCCGAACATAACCGTCCAATGTATCAATCTTTATGTCCCGACCATTTCAAAACTCCTCATCATGTCCGTGATCGCATCCGGGACTCCGGACTATCTTCGGTACATCAAAACACATAACCTCATAATACCGATCATCACCTTAAGCGTGCGGACCCTACGGGTTCGAGAACTATGTAGACATGACCGAGACTCACTTCCATTCAATAACCAATAGCGGAACCTGGATGCTCATATTGGTTCCTACAGATTCTACAAAGATCTTTATCGATCAAACCGCATAACAACATGCGTTGTTCCCTTTGTCATCGGTATGTTACTTGCCCGAGATTCGATCGTCGATATCTCAATACCTAGTTCAATCTCGTTACCGGCAAGTTTCTTTACTCTTTCTGTAATGGAACATCTCGTAACTAACTCATTAGTAACATTGCTTGCAAGACTTATAGTAATGTGCATTACCGAGAGGGCCCAGAGATAAGGAAGAAGACGGCAAGGGTGGCAAAGGGCCGGCGAGGAAATGGTGAAGCTCGCCCTCTTCTGTTTATAATCTAGTTCTAATATGTAGTTAGTAGTTATAATGTGCCGGATCGTTGAACTATGTGACTTATGCCTGTTTGGTAATCTTTTGGTGATGTTTATGTGAATTATGCCCGTTTGGTACCAGTTTATGTGTCCGTTTCTTGTCGATTTTGATCGCTTGGTGATCTACGTAGTAAGTTGCATGCATTTGTATGGATATAAGGTTCAAAATATGAGATACGCGGGTGTGGAGGCGCGGATGTAGGGATTGCCTGGTCGGTGTCCGCGGGCATGCCTAGGAGCGTCTGCGGACATATAGAGGGCCGGATTTATCAAGTCCGGCTGTAGATGCTCTTAGCATAGAGACAATGATCGGGACCGGATTTACTCTGTCGATTTCCATTATAGAAGGACGGAATCAAAGTGGCTCATGGATCCCCATAGCTCTTAGAGCATCTTCGATAGATGATGCAAATATAGAGATGTAAAATTTATATCATCAAAAAGTGTATTTTACATTTGTAAAAAAGAGACAACTCCAACAAATGATGTATATCGATGATGTAAAAGTGCCACTCCAATAGATGATGCAAAGTGGAGACGTAAAAACTAGAAACTTCAACTGCTACTTCATTTAAAACATAATTCAAACATAGTTCTAATTAGAAACATAAATTAAATGAGTACTACAACTAATTCAATTTACTCGTCGTTCGAGGGCATCCAGTTTTACTCGTCCTCCTCGTCCGAGTGTCCCCAGAACTCCTCGTCGTACTCCTCCGAGGACTTCGTCCTCCTTGTTCACCTCCTTCTTCTTCAGCTCGACGTAGCGCTTCCAGAAGTACTCCTGCTCGGCCTCAACATACTCTAGATGCTCCCGCGCGAACCGCGCCATCGTCGCGTCGTCGCTATCGCGGTGACCAACGGCAATGGCCTGCCTCTTCTTCGTCTTCTTCCTTATCTACTCTGCACTGAACTAGTGGCACCTAAATGGACTGCACACGGACACCACGAGAGTGAGGGCGAGGAGCGGTTAGATCAGTCCAGTGAGCAAGTGGCGAACTGAAGTTTCGATGGAACCAAGGAGATGCAGATCCGTGCACGTCAGTCTGAATATTGTTCACTTGAGACTTTTTCTTTTCTTTTGAAACAAGAAGTTCCCTCGTTGATCAGGTTCCAAGGCAATTAATTAGATGTGACGGCACAGGTCTGTGTTCTCTATACACTTGTCCTAGGTAATCTTTCTTGGCTAAAATGGAGCAGAGCTGAATTACTATATTACTGCCATGGACCACACAAGCATGATATTATCCAGAATGTTTATATTTCTTCCCAAGATCAGGCCTGCTGCATATTCTTTGCAAATGGTGCGCTGAAACCAGCTACAGGTATCACATGTCTCCTGCCGGTTGTTCACTTGCAATCATCTGGTAATTTTAGTTCCCCACTGTTCTACATGGAAAAAGAGAGAGAGATCCATCAGAGGATTATAGAAAATCTTTGAATAGCCCCCAAAATGCGATTCTACGGGAAAAAACTAGGGTATATCTCTCGAATGGAACTGAAGGTGATAACTGAAGATAGGGAAAATCATCATCACTTGCTATGTTCAGTATTTCAGTTCACTGAAGATGACAACTGGAGGCTACATCTTTGCAAACTTATAGAAAATGCCTGTTCAGAGCGACAGTGGTATCCAACAGCTTAAAGTCTGTTGTGTTATCTCCAGGATAGTGATGACCACACAGTTCCTTGAGAATTATTTGATGCCTGCTGTCAATTCTTGCAGTTTAACACCCATAGGTTTTTTTTCTCCTTTTTTTTCTTCTTTTTCAAAGCAGAGCTGCTTCTGCATCATGTCATCCAAGGACAGTATGGCACTACATCATTCTCAGCTTTCCTACCGATGAGTAGGGAGTAATGATTCTGCTAACATAATCAACTGAACACCCCAAGAGCGAGTTCGACAAGCGCCTCAGTCCAGTGAACAAGTGGCAGACTGTATAGTCTGATCGAACCAAGGAAAATGCAGATGATGGGTCTAAATCAGCTGCAGATGAACACCACGAGAGCGTGGGCGAGCAGCGCTTCAGTACAGTGAACATCAAGTGTCAAACTGTTGTCCGACAGAACCAGCAACAATGCAGACGAGCGTGTCACCTGAAACCACAAGGACAAGGTAACTATATAATCACATGGGCAACAAATGCGCAGCAGGCCAACACTGCCTCGTCCACAGCTCACAAACAACATTTAGCATGGATTGAACACATGATGAACCTATGAACATGTACTAACGAGCCGAGCCGAGCCGAAACAGCGCAGCGTCAGTCGCCGCCCAGGGGACATGCGAACATGGGGCGTGATGGCGCAAATACACTCGTGATCATCCCCTCTGCCCCGATGCCGAGCAGATCAGCACACAAGCAGTAAATCACGTGGTGAAACTTCGCCACGGTCAGCTGTACTTAATTAGCTGAAGCATGCTCTGCCTCGACAAAAATTCAGTAAACCCTCACAAGGAAAATTATCAAGCATGTGGAGCCCTGGCGCGTCATCAACAAACAGAAACCACCAGGCTGATTATGATTAATCAACTCGTGGCCGCACTAATCGATGAACACCGGATCCACCATAGGCCACAGCCCGTCAGATCGAGTTCCCCATTGGCGTATGATCGGGGACAATGATCGGGGACCGGATTTGCTTCCGTGGATTTCCATTAATGAATAACGGAATCAAAGTGACTCACATGATACTGAAGAACAGTCCGCATCACTGTGAGCCTTAATAATGAGGAGTAGACAGTAATGATTCTGCTCATGGATCCTCGCAGCTCTTACGCTGTAGTCTGCACCGAATACTGAACTGTTTACACCTAAATTAATGGACTGCAGATGAACACCACGAGAGTGAGGGCGAGGAGCGGTTCAGCCCAGTGAGCGAGCAAGTAGCGAGCTGTAGACCGATGGAATGGAACCAAGGAGATGCAGATACGTGGACGTCCGAATAGTTTTGCTTTGAAACAAGGAGTTCCCTCGCCGATTTCCATTAAAGAAACACATAGGAGGAGGAGTGTTCACTACTGTAGAAGCTACAAGGTGACTATAATCATAAGAAGGAGAGCAAGTGCACCAGGTCTGAATCTGAACAATAACCGGGTAGCGAATTCTATCTCGTGTTACAGATCACCGCCCAGCTCACAGCACAACAGTTAACATGCATTTGAACGTACTGTATGAAGCTATGAAGGTGCATTGCCGAGGTCGTCCTCTTGGCTGCCAATCACTGAGGCGAGGTGGATCTGAAAGGTGACGTGCCAGGAGGGAAAATATCAAGGCAAATACAGTACAGGTCGATGACGCCCCCCTTTCCTTTTCAAGGGCAGTACGTCCGGCCTCCGCGGCGATCATGTGGCGCCGCGGAGGCCTAGTGCCCCAACAGACAAAAGCCACCACCGGCAGGCGGCGACAAATGAACCAGCCAAAGCACGAATCGATGAGCAGCGCATCCACTGTTAGCCGCGCCGACAGGAGATCGGAGATAAAATTCCCCATTGGCCCATGAATTGAAACTTGGCCTGAGGACAGACAACGACCGGGACCGCCGGATTCGCCGCGCCTGCGCCAGAGGACAAACCACTGTCCACAGCATGACGCCACGGTGGACGTGGACCGGTGCAACTTTGGGCGGGACTCTCCGGTAGGCGGAGGCGGTAGCGACGGCCGTCGCGGAGGAATCGACGCAATTGATTACTGCTGCGGATCCCGCGGGGCTTTGCCTTGCCGAGAGCGCGACGTCTCGATCCGGCCAAAAGGCGTCGCCGGCCCATCCCACCTTTTGTCGATCGGCGATCTGCCTCCGACGACTCTTCCCGCTGATGGTCACGGCAGCGGACAAAGAAACATGGGAGGTTCCTACGGGGCTCCGTCACTTTCACCGTGACCAATCCAAAGCCGGGCTACATAGCTGCTCCCGGGGCCTCTCATCGGCCGATCAGTAGCTTAGCTAGGTGGAAGGAAGGAAACCAATATGTCGGACGTCCGATTCAGGCGGGAGAAGGCCGCAACGTACCCGCGTGCTGTGTTTTCTTTTCTTGCCTCGTGACACCGGTGTAATTTGTCCTCGCCCGTGACAGCGATACAAGCAGGTCACCGGTGATCAGCCGGGACACGCGTTATGGCTCTAACCACCAGCTGTCTGGTTCAAATCAAGTGTTAAAAACTTGCCATACTTTGTTACCGCGTATGCAATACTTTCCTTTCGAACTCTGGGATGACCCAGCCAGCCATCATTTCAATAAAGCCCGCTCGCTCACACTTTGCCATATGCGGATGTTGTCCGCCTCCGTTACTTCTGCGTCTTCACATGCCAAGAAAATTCTGCTTATTCGCAAAAAAAGAAGAAAATTCTACTTTCTAGTAGAATAGTTTATGTGGAACATCAGAAATTTAAAATCTATCACGACTAGACCAAATTACCACAATGTATTCCGTGGTGGAAGCAGCCCACCAGGGCTCAAGTTCTAGACTTGACATTGGTGATCGCATTTTCCTAAATTTATCTCAGGCTTTCCACGATGTTATTTCAATGAGAGGAGAGGCTCCCATCGACTACGAGGCGTCTGTGATGACTTCATGAATGCTCATTCTCTCGGAGATGCTTATAGGGATAAGGTATGCGTGCGTGTGTTCAAAATTGCACATGCTATAGGAGTGTTTATTTAATACTTCATCCGTCCAAAAATACTTATCGGAGAAATGCATAAAGATGGATGTATCTACAACTAAAATACATCTAGATTCATCCATTTCTCAGACAAGTATTTTCGGATGAAGGGAGTAGTATTTAACACCCTCCTTGATTTATTCTTTTGATGATTGAGACCCAAAATATAACTTTCTATTCTCCGCGCCGGCTTAGTATATTGTAAGTGCTCATAGGGAGATATATTTGTGTTTATAGAAATGAGTGTGTATGTGTGCATCTGCGATTATGTTGTGTGAAAATTAAATTATTCGCTTCACTTGTCATCTGAGGCAGAATTGCATGCTCCATCCATCCCGCCTACCATACTTTTTTGTTTTACCTTCAAATTTGAATCTAGTATGTCTTTTGAATTGAAAGTTCAAATTTTGTTGCAACGAGTACTTTTGAACAAGATCAATTTAAATACATTGTGGCTATATTTTAGTTTTACTAAGTTTCAAATATTTAAACTTGGTAGTCGTAATACTAAATTTCACCAACTTTTACCAAGTTTCATTTGCTTTTATGGTTTAGGGGTTAGGACTTAGGGCTTATGGTTTAAGCTTTAATTTTTGAAACTTGGTGAGTTTATCATTTTCGTCCCTATCAACTTTTAATAGTTGGAATTTGATGAAGTTTTTAAAAACTTTGTAAAAATGTATTCAAAATTGGTCAACTTTCAAAGCGCTCATCATAAGAAAAAAAAATACAAACCTAATAGACTCTCTTAACAAAAGATATAATAGATTCAAATTTAAAAGTAAAAAAACAAAAGCATGGGAGGGGACGGTGAGTGGGGCATGCACTCCCTGTCAAAAGATGTATGTGTGGACCCTCTTTACAATAATTAAGCGCTAAACACATGCAGAGACCAGTCCACTTTGCGAATAGCAACACAAACGGACCGCCACAAATATTCGTTCCTCCGGATGTGTGTGCTACAAGTGTCCTCTCACGTTTGCAGTGTGTTTTACAAAAGAAAAAATAAGGTAATTCTTATGGATACCCAGCTGGCAATGTCACATAAACTGAGATCACAAGCTATACACAAGCAGCAGCAACGACATAAATTTACATCAAACAACCATGAAAAAAGGGATGAATGAATGAAAAGACAAAAGTGAAAGAAAATATTGTTTTTTAACTGGAAAGAAAATATTGCCAGTAAAAATAGTCTTATCGTGAAATAGCTTCACCAGAAGAAATATTGTTGCCCAAATCATTATTCGTTTTCCAAATGGTGATTTTCATGTAATTCCACATATAGCGTCAAAACCACATATATATTGGAATCAAAGTACTAGCGTTGCAGTAGCAAACACTCGTGATGCCGAGAGGTTCGCGTCGCTACAAGAGTCTTTCAGACGTTTGTGATTGCACGCTTCCACCACACGTTCATAGTTTTTTTTTTAGCATCAGTACGGACACAAAGCGCTCATATACACCTGCATACACTCACACATATGAACGCATACACGCACACCCTATCCTTATGAGCATCTTTAAAAGACTGAGCCGACATATCATCTTGAGATTTACGAAGTCACCGTAGGCACCTTGTTGTCGACGGGAATGTCTCCTCCCACTGAAAACGCATCGCCGGAAATTCTGAAATAAATCCAGGAATAATGTGAGCACCAAGATTTAAACTCTAGTGGGTTGGGAATACCACTGTCCAATGCACATCATTTGCTTGGCTTACAAATCCGTCGGTTTCAACTTTGATTTGATGTGGCCACAAAGACCTTGACGTGCCGAGCTTCCACTATTTGACTGCATTTGAGCACGTTTGGCTGTCTAGAGGGCACGGCGTCCCCAGTCACAGGCCCAGGTCACGAGTAAGCTAGGACTACTGAAATCCACATAAACAGAGGTAGCTATGAATGAGTATATGGCCGTGGTTCAATGATATCGGATGTACATTTATCTTTATCTTATTGAAATAGGCTTTTGCCCCGTTATATTAATATAGCAATCACCTGATACAAACTGTGAGTTCATAAAAAAAACTACGCCCGACACCCGAGCAGCCCGGGGGGGGGGGGGGGGGGGGGGGGGGGGGGCGCTCGGGCAAACCCTAGCCGCCGCCGCCCACAACCCACCCCGACCCACCCTCCACCGCCGCCGCCACCGGAGGAAGCCGACGAGCAAAGCTCGTCCGACGGACGGCGGTGGCGGGCTCGCCCTTCTTCCTGGGGCGGACTCGGGCTGCGTGCAACGGTGACCCTGGGCGTCTGGCGTGGCGGCGGAGATAGGACACTAGAGCGGCGGCTCCAGGGCTTGTCGGCGGGGCTGCGCCTCCATGGCTGCTGGGGCAGCGTGGTGGTCAGCCATGGCGCGCGGTGGCGGGGGATCTGGGCGCCCCTGCCTAGATTCGTCCTGCTGTGGGTGGTGGCGGCCCGTGGTGTCGCCGGCGCTTGGCTGCGTGCCCGGGGTGGTTCTCCACTCCGGCGTGTGGAGGTGGTCGTCGGCGCGACGGGTGCGTCGGATCTGGGTGTGGCCAGATCTGTGGCCGGCGTTGTCGGGATCGGCTTGTTCGGCTGCCGGTGTGCGCGGGCGGTGGGTTCTAGCGCCAGATCTGGCTGCAGTCATCCGGCCCTGATCAGTGGGCTTCTCTCCTGCGGGTTCCTGACGGTGCCGGCGTGGTTGCCGGGACCCTGGCTGCGGGTGAAGCTGGTGGAGGAGATCCAGATTGGGGGAAACCCCTTGGTCAGCCTCGGTCGACCGCGCCGACGACAACGCTCAAGGGCGCCGCTTTTCTTCTTGGAGATGTCGGTCTATGTCTGCTCCTGCATTTCCCCCTCTCCGCCTCTCGGGTGAAAACCCTAACTCCGGTGGGCGGCGGCGGCGTCCTTGACGCCGTGACCTTCCTGAAGGCGTCGCCTTGAGGGCTGAGTGGTGGTGGGCACTATGTGGGTCCTTGAAGGTTGCTGGTGATGGGCACTGCTTCGGGGGAAATCCTAGGATCTGGTTCTCCAGATCGGACGATGGCGGTATTGTGGTGCCGTTTCTCTCCGGGGAGCATCGTTTGTGGAGCAGCGCTAGAAGACACAGGCAGGAGGTGGAGTGGCTCTGTATTGCACGGAGCTTCGGTGGAGTTGTCTAGTCATGCCTGGACGAGAGGTGCTATGCTGAGTCATGCCTGGTTGGGGGTGCTACGCATGACAGATCTTCGAGAGTCTTCGCGTCTGGACGGACGAGCGCAGGGCGGTGGTGCCGTTGGGCGCCGTGGTGCCGTCGATGGATGTCCGGACTGGCAAGGAGGATACGGATTTATCTCCTGAAGATGGGTCAGTGGTCCGATGAAGATGGCGGCTTCTAAAACGTGTGCAGGTGGTGTGCGCTTTAGGTCTGCTGCACCAGTTGTTAGTCCCGATACGTTATGTGGATGGATCTGCGATGACACTGGTCGTAGATATGGGGAGTGAGAGCACTCCTCATTATCGAATTTGTAGGTATGAGTGGTGGCTTCGGGCGATTTGATGTATGTTTCTTGTTAGACCTTTGTGGAATAATTAATAAAGATGGCTGCATGCATCAATTGATGCAGAGGCTGGGGGCTCAACCTCCATTTCTAAAAAAACAACTGTAAGTTCATTGCTGAGGCAAATAACACAATCACGGCCAAAAACAGACCCAAAAGAAAAACAAGAGAAAGAATGCCAACAACACCATCAACAAAGCGGCGGTATCCCGCCACTACTGCGCCCTCCGGAGAATTCCACCACGCTCCTATGCTTCCGAATTGCCATGTACCAAGCAATACCTTCAACAAGGACTGCGATGACGATGGCACTGTTGCCCGGACGAATCCTACGATTTCTCCCGGTACATGGAGGGAAGTGGGGGAGAGGTGTACCCGACACCCTTCAAGAAGGATTGTGGCGCCCACATGCGTCACCGCGTCGGTGCCGGCAAGACCCAACAGAGATTTCTCCCGAACCCTCATACCCACAACTCAGGACCAACCGTCGGCTCTATATTTACAAACTATTTCCGCTAACCTATTTCTCAGAACATGCATGCATGGTATCTCAGCAGAGCCATGTATAGAAGAATGTTCATCCTAACATGAATCATGCATAAGAAGAAGAAAAAGGCACCTAACGGTGCAAATATGCATGGAAATTTCCATTCCACTTTGCCATTTAACAAATATTTTGCAAATGTAAAACAATCAAACACAATAGATCATTTTTAGTTCTCATTTATCACTCTAAGTATTCATGTTCCATATAATCAAGTATTATGGAAATCTTCTATATCCAAATAGTTAGTCTTATCTAACCTATTTTCTCAACATGTAAGCGTGTCACCTTAACATGCACCATGCATGGGAAAAGGAGACAAACACAACAAATTCTATGTACTTTAGTTTCAGTTCTCATATTATAATCAGATCTTATTAAATATAATGCAGAATATTCTCGCAACAACGTGTGAGGTATCATCAAGTATACCTGAGAGTGATCCGATTTTGTTTTTGTCAAAGGAATGATTTTGTTGACTCAAAATGAAGCATCAACAAGATACAAACACAACGAACACACACTCCATCTCTTCATAGTGAGGATGCACACAATCAACACCAACACCAACACACACACACACACACACACACACATGTACGTTTAGCAAAGTCATACAAGACTAAATTTATGCATAGACGAGGAAAAATGAAAACAACGTGCTTCCATATTATTTAGATGGTTTAATTGTCAGATTTAGTAGCTTGATCCACTAGTATCTGTCTAATCTACGCATGAGAATCCTCTATCATGCAATCTGCATTAGTGCATTCTAAGTGAGTTTTAAATTACATTGTACTTAAACACGACATGCACAAATTTTCAAATTAAGTTTTTTTTCTTATGTAGAAACTTTTCATATAGTTTAAATCATAAAGACTAAATTAGTATTGTACATAACAATTTAAAACTATATATCAAATGCTGCGGCAAAGCACTTGTATTATATAGTATGTATAATCTCTGGTTTCTATTAATGAAAATCAGCGAGTCCCTTGTGCGCCAGGAAAAAAAATGGACACTTATCTATGCCTATAGTGTTCTACGATTTGATATATGGTTCATTTTCCAGTTCAAAAAATATGGTCTACAAATAAAACGAAAATATATGAAGTATATTGCTAGGTGAAAGGATGCTAAAGCACCGTATAAATGCTTCAATTGTCTATTGCCAAATAAAGAAAACCAAACTGTTATCATTAAGGGTAACAATAAGGTGGATCACTAAATCGCCCATAAATGTCTAGACTGGATAGTTCGGACACTTTTTTCATTAAACGGGGGTTACCTAATTTTTCCGGATGTCCGAAATCCCCCATTCCGGCACCAAAGTGGGCGAGGTTTGGGGAAGTCTAGACGTCCCTTATGGATGACGGCAGCAGTCTGAACCTGTTTTACCAGGACACAGTGTGCAAAATGGGTATAGACCCCTCAAGTATCAAACCCACAAAAACAACATTTAAAGGCGTCATACCAGGTGTAGAGGCCCATTACACAGGCTCAGTCACACTGGAAGTGGTCTTCGGATCCCCGGATAACTTCCGAAGCGAAGAGTTAATCTTCGATATAGTCCCGTTCCGCAGTGGTTATCATGCACTGCTCGGGCGAACCGCATTTGCGAGATTCAATGCGGTACCGCATTATGCCTACCTGAAGCTCAAGATGCCAGGACCTCAGTGGGTCATTACAGTTAACGGAAACACAGAACGCTCTTTCCGAACGGAGGAGCACACTGCGGCCCTCGCAGCGGAAGCGCAAAGCAGCCTCTTAAGGCAATCCACTAGTTCAGCGTTTAAGGACCCAAACATCTTCAAGCGCGCCCAGAGTAATCAGCAACAGGACCACCTGGCACGTTCCGAGCTCGCATAGCAATGCGGCCCCCACCCCGGTCCCAGCCAAACGGTGAAACCCGTGCCACGCGTACATAATTACGTATTAAAAATACCATGGGCACATGCGGGGAAGGGGGCACTGGTAGAAAAAGGGCCTATAGTCCCGGTTCGTAAGGGCCTTTAGTCCCGGTTCCTGAACCGGGACTAAAGTGTCGGTACTAATGCCCCGACCCTTTAGTCCCGGTTCAATCCAAAACCGGGACTGATGGGCCTCCACGTGGGCAGTGCGCAGAGCCCAGTCAGGAGACCCTTTGGTCCCGGTTGGTGGCACCAACCGGGACCAATAGGCATCCACGCGTCAGCATTTCTATGGCTGGGTTTTTTGTTTTTTTTAAAGGGGGGGGGGGTTGGGGGTTTTGGGGGGTTAATTTAGGTGTTTCATATATTGTGTTAGCTAGCTATAATTAATAGAGAGAAGTGTCCTCTCTTATGTCCGTGCTTGGTCGACGCTACGTACTATACATACGTATAGAGAGGACTAGACACGCTGGCTAGCTAGTAAGCAAACGAAGGAAACAGAAGATCGTCATGAACATATATGCATACAGAGAGAAGTGATATCGACCACCTCTCCTTCTCCGAGAGATTGGTCGAACAACAAGTTCTTGTATATCTATCTGACACTACCGGCTACATATATACAATAATTATCTCTTACAAATATAATCATACGGACTCAGGGTCCACATAGAATTCTCCGTCTTCAGGGATCACGTGGTCAAGAAAGAATGCCGCCAATTCCTCTTGAATTGCTCGCATGCGAGCTGGTGCTAGGAGTTCATCCCGCTTCCAAAACATCTAATTTGAAGAAGGGGGTGAATACATACATATATATATATATATGAATGAAACTCAACACAAATGATGGTAATAAAATAAAATTGTGAATGTTGTTATTTACGTACTTCATATTGTTCGTTAGAGTACCCGCCCCGCTCACAGGTCGTGTGGCGGATGGACTCGCAGATGTAGTATCCACAGAAATCATTCCCTTGTTCCTGCCACAACCACTTTACAAGAAATAGAGGTCAATCAAACTGATAAGCAAGAATGCTAAATGGTATTGATGAAACTAGCGCTTGAATCACTAGGAGATGCGTGGAACATGCTACTATAGTACTTACTTTCGGGTGTCTAAATTCCAGCTCCTTCGGCAGTCCCGGAACTGTTTTGGTGAATTTTCTCCAAACCCTGCCGGACAAAGAAAACAATTACTTGATATCAGGAAATGAACAAAGTTGTTGATATGGTGGATAATGATCGATTTAACTTACTTCAGGAGTATTTGAGTCATGTCTGCATAGTCCTGGGGATCTTTTCGTTTTGAGTCTAAGACGGTTACTAGTCCCTGCTCAAGCTTAATCCCTAGGAGAATATAGTGGAAACTGCACACACATGCATAACTCATGAATTACATTACTATAACCTTGACTAATATATAAGGGAAACCGAATACGCACAAGACAGTAACACTCACCTGAAGTTGTAAGGAAAGAGTATTATATCTTTGTTTTGATTTATTACGAACGATCGTAGCAAGTTGGCCTCAGTAGCTGCGGCATGAAGTTTAACCCGAGTTGCATCTATGAGATATGTGTTAATGAACCCAATATCACCAACTTGTCTTTTCTTCAATTCGGGGATCTTCAATCTGCATAATATAGTGAGGATGATTATAAATACATGCAATGAAAGAGCTAAGCTATATAGAGAAACTTAATGACAGAAGTAGTACTACTTACAGACAGTAGCAGGCGACCGTTGTTTTATCGAGGGCCAATTGATTGAAAAACTGATAGAACTCCTCAAATGGAACAGGCAACAGATCAATTCCAACGAGGTCATGCTCCTTTTTAACTTTCACATACAAAGTACTCCTCCCCCCAGAGTCTCTGCAGATTTTCAAGTACCAATCATGCAATCTTCGCATCATCATTGATAGAGATCTTTCATCTTTGACGAGAGGCTTCCCGTACTCGTATCTTTGTATCTGCACGTCCATGGGTTCATAATGTACTTCGTCGGGCAGGTAATCTGCAAGATTGCTATAACCGGGCACCATCCTCGGATCATTAGCGACGTTGTGGCTAGGCACCTTGAGCGGGTGGCACGATTGCTTTGCTTGTTCGCCAAGCTGGGCAATTTGTTTCCCAGCTCGTCGTTCTTTCAGCCTTTGATCACTGACAGTACTTCCCGACCGCTCCGCTTCGGCAAATTCCTTTCCAATAATGCGGTCATAGTTTCCTTTCGGCGGATCAGACTTCGGTGGTTTTGTCAGGGCAGCCAGAGTGCACTTCACTTTCACCCAATCTACCTTCTCCTCCGGAGGTGGATGTTTCTTTGCTTTCACCCCTTCAAAGAAGTTCCTCACTTCTTCTCGCACGATCTCGGCGTTCTCCTCCAGGGTCCTCTCATATGGTAACTTCTCTGGAGTCTTCAGAGAAGGACCGAATCTGTATGTCCTCCTGCCTCTGGTTGTACTGCTAGACGCCGACCGAGCAGACGGAGCGGTTGTCTTCTTTACTTGCTTAAGAGGCGGAGGAGAAGGACTACTACGCGCCGGAGCAGCTGGAGCGGCGGCAGGTCTCTTCCGCCCTTGCTGACGAGGCGGAGAAGGAGGAGGCTGGCTGCTCGGGCGCGTCAGCGCAGGCGGAGAAGGAGGCGGAGTGCCGCCACGCGCCGGAGAAGGAGCCGGCCGAGGGCCCTGATCGTCACTCGCCGGAGGAGGAGGCGGTGGAGGCGGAGTGCCCTGACTCGCTGGAGGAGGAGGAGGAGGCGGTGGCGTCCAGTTCGGAAGGTTGATGAGCTCCTTCCGCCATAGGCATGGAGTCTTCAGAGCAGACCCCAGCCGAGTCTCCCCTTCACCGGTAGGGTGGTCAAGCTGGAGTCCTCAAATCCCTCCGTTATCTCATCCACCATCACCCTAGAATATCCTTCTGGAATTGGCCGGCAGTGAAAAGTTGCGCCGGGTTCAGTAGGATAAATAGAGCCAACAGCCGCCTTGACCTTCAAATTCATCCATTGCGTCATAAGGTGGCAATTTTGAGACTCCGTTATAGCATCCACGGGATAGCTGGCAGGAGCCGTCAAGGCATGCTCCGGCTGAAGCAGCTCGGTGGAAGCCACGCTGCTTCTGCGCTGAGATGGCGGGGTAGCTTCGGGGGAGGCTTCGGCAGTACGTTTGCTGCGTTTTGCTTCTCGTTCCTCTATCGCGTCTACCCTTGCTTGCAGCGCCTGTATTTGGGTCTGCTGCACTTTTTTCCTCCTCTCATGGGATTTGTAACCGCCTGCGTCCGGAAACCCAACCTTCCACTAAATGGAGCCTGGCGTGCCTCGTGTCCGTCCAGGGTGCTCAGGATTCCCGAGGGCCATTGTGAGCTCGTCGTTCTCTCTGTCTGGAAAGAACGTCCCTTCCTGCGCTGCTTCGATATACTGCTTAAGCTTACTGATTGATATGTCCATTTGATCGTTCGTCCAAATGCACTTCCCTGTTATAGGGTCCAGGGTTCCGCCAGCCCCGAAGAACCAAGTCCGGCAACGGCCTGGCCAGTTAATTGTCTCTGGTTCGATCCCTTTATGAACCAGATCATTCTCAGTCTTGGACCACTTAGGCCAGGCTACGAGGTAGCCACCTGACCCCGTGCGATGGTGAAGCTTCTTCTTCGCAGCATTTTGCTTGTTTGTCGCCGACATCTTCTTACTCTTTTCTGATGTCTTGTGGGCCACAAATGCGGGCCAGTGATCTCTGATCTTCTCATATCTGCCCTTGAATTCTGGTGTCTCATTATTTTCGACAAACTTATTCAGCTCTTTCTTCCACCTCCTGAATAGTTCTGCCATCCTCTTCAGAGCAAAAGACTTGATTAATTTCTCTTTAACTGGGTTCTCTGGATTATCCTCAGGCGGTAGGGTGAAATTTGACTTCAGCTCAGTCCAAAGATCATTTTTCTGCATATCATTGACATAAGACACCTCAGGGTCTTCTGTAGCCGGCTTAAACCATTGCTGGATGCTTATCGGGATCTTGTCCCTAACCAGAACCCCGCACTGAGCAACAAATGCGCTCTTTGTCCGGAGGGGTTCAATAGGTTGGCCGTCGGGCACGATTGCTATGATCTCAAACTTTTCATCCGAGCTCAACTTTTTCTTCGGGCCTCGTCTCTTTACCGAAGTTGTGCTCGATCCGGAGGGCTAGAAAAAAGAACAAAGACTTAATTAATATGTGTACATACCAAAACAATGAATGCATCAAGCAGCTAGTCAGCATAGGCTTAACTAATATATATACCTGGCCGGACTCGGTTCGGTCACTGGAGCCGTCATCACGGTCTCCTTCTTGCACCGGCATTGGGTCACCGGAGCCGTCCTCATGTTCTTCTTCTTGCACCGGCATTAGGTCACCGTAGCTAGCTTGTTCACCCTCTCCTTCCAGACCATTGGTTTCGTTGAGAAACAACGAGATGGCATCACTTCCTTCTGCGATTATGTCCCTCAACAACGCTTCTTTTGTTGCTTCGTCTAGGGCGGTGTCCATAGTTTCTACAAATATTTACAACATGGCAATTATTCTTCAAACATGACAGATGAATATATTAGTGCCAAACGTAGAACTAGCTACCTAATCATAGTAAGCTATCGGGAGGGGGTATATATCGACAACGACGACACTACATCTATGTCCCTCGACGACCCTCGTTCCCGATAAAAAAAAGAGGAAGAAGAAGAAAAAAAAGAGGAGAAGAAAGAATAGAGGAGAAGAACTCCTCTATTCTTTCGTCTCCTCTTTTTTTTCTTCTTCCTCTTCTTTTTTTATCCTCTTCTTCCTCTCATGTTCGAGAGGATCGCCGAGGGGTCGGGAGGTTGCCTAGTGTCAAAGGATTCAACAAAACCATGTCTTCATCATTAGGCGAAAGTAACATGTGCATGATGGTATGAAGCTCTTCAAAGTTGTTCTGGAACGGAGTCCCAGATAGGATAATTCGCTTTTTGGTACAAAGTTCAGAAAGAGCCTTCCGAATATCGCTATTTGGAAGGCCTTTGCTGAATTCGTACCAAAAGGCAGATTATTCTATCCGGGACTCCATTCTAGAACAACTTTGCAGAACTTCGTACCAACATGCCCTGGTTACTTCCGGCTAATGATGAAGGCATGGATTTCTTCAATACTTTGACACTAGGAAACCTCTCTCGACCCCTCGGCGATCCTCGACCCCTCGAACCCTCGACGACCCTGGAACCCTCGACCCCTAGACGACCCTCTTCTTCCTCTCATGTTCGAGAGGATCGCTGAGGGATCGGGAGGTTGCGTAGTGTCAAAGGATTCAACAAAACCATGTCTTCATCATTAGGCGAAAGTAACATGTGCATGATGGTACGAAGCTCTTCAAAGTTGTTCTGGAACGGAGTCCCAGATAGGATAATTCGCTTTTTGGTACAAAGTTCAGCAAGAGCCTTCCGAATATCGCTATTTGGAAGGCCTTTGCTGAATTCGTAACAAAAGGCGGATTATTCTATCCGGGACTCCATTCCAGAACAACTTTGCATAAATTCGTACCAACATGCCCTGGTTACTTCCGGCTAATGATGAAGGCATGGATTTCTTCAATACTTTGACACTAGGAAACCTCTCTCGACCCCTCAGCGATCCTCGACCCCTCGAACCCTCGAACCCCCGATAAAAATTAAGAAGAAGAAGAAGAAAAAAGAGGAGAAGAAGAAAGGAATAGCTAGAGGAGAAGAAGAACTGACAAAGTCTTCTCCTCTATTCCTTCTTCTTCTCCTCTCTTTTTTCTTCTTCTTCCTCTTTTTTTCCTTTTCTTTTTTTCTCCTCTTCTTCCTCTTCTCTTCTTCTCCTTCTTCGGGTAAGCCCTAGTTTCCCGACCGCTCGACGACACTCTCGACATGCCCTCGTTCCCGATAAAAAAGAAGAAGAAGAAGAAAAAAGAAGAGAAGAAAGAATAGAGGAGAAGAACTTCTTCTCCTCTATTCTTTCTTCTCCTCTTTTTATTCTTCTTCTTCCTCTTCTTTTTTTCCTCTTCTTCCTCTCCTCTTCTTCTCCCTCTTCCCCGCCTCTCTCATGAATGTTCGTCGTCCCCCCCCCCTCGACCCCTCGACGACCCTCGTTCCCGATAAAAAAATAAGAGGAAGAAGAAGAAAAAAGAAGAGAAGAAAGAATAGAGGGGATCTTTTTTTATCCTCTTCTTCCTCTCCTCTTCTTCTCCCTCTTCTTCCCCTCTTCCCCGCCTCTCTCATGAATGTCCGACGTTCTTGACCCTCGACCCCCTAAACTAGTTCTCGACCCTCGACCCCCTAAACTAGTTCTCGACCCTCGACCCCCTAAATATCCATATATGAACAAAAATTTCTACAAATGAAAATAACCTAAAAAAATCATATGATCATCTATGAACAAAAAAAACATCATTTGATCATCTATCATCTATGAACAAAAAATTCATCATTTGATCATCTATCATCTATGAACAAAAATATTCCTAGATACATAAAAAATTTCTACAAATGAAAATAACCTAAAAAAAATCATATGATCATCTATGAACAAAAAAAACATCATTTGATCATCTATCATCTATGAACAAAAAAATCATCATTTGATCATCTATCATCTATGAACAAAAATATTCCTAGATACATAAAAAATTTCTACAAATGAAAATAACCTAAAAAAATTTGCAAAGGGAGGGCGCCGGCGGCCGGACCAAGCTAAGGAGAGGTCAGCGGCGAGGATGGCGTCGGGGCAGGGGTGCGGGTGACGGCGAGGGCGGGCCGGGGTGTAGGGTTTCGTAGTAATTTCAAAAAAATTCCTACGCACACGCAAGATCATGTGATGCATAGCAACGAGAGGGGAGAGTGTTGTCTACGTACCCAACGCAGACCGACTGCGGAAGCGCTGACACGACGTAGAGGAAGTAGTCGTACGTCTTCACGATCCACGATCAAGCACCGAAACTACGGCACCTCCGAGTTCGTAGCACACGTTCAGCTCGATGACGATCCCCGGACTCCGATCCAGCAAACTGTCGGGGAAGAGTTCCGTCAGCACGACGGCGTGGTGACGATCTTGATGTACAGCAGCAGGGCTTCGCCTAAACTCCGCTACAGTATTATCGAGGAATATGGTGGCGGGGCACCGCACACGGCTAAGGAATAGATCACGTGGATCAACTTGTGTGTTTCTGGGGTGCCTCTGCCTCAGTATATAAAGGAGCCAAGGGGGAGGGGGGCGCCGGCCAGGAGGAGGGCGCAGGAGGAGTCCTACTCCTTCCGGGAGTAGGACTCCCCCCCCCAATCCTAGTTGGACTAGGATTCCCCGAGGGGGAAAGAGGGAGAGGGGGGCCGGCCACCTCTCCTAGTCCTAATAGGACTAGGGGAGGGGGGAGGTGCGCAGCCACCTTGGGCTGCCCCTTTCTCCTTTCCACTAAAGCCCATTAAGGCCCATATGGCTCCCGGGGGGTTCCGGTAACCTCCCGGTACTCCGGTAAAATCCCGATTTCACCCGGAACACTTCCGATATCCAAACATAGGCTTCCAATATATCAATCTTTACGTCTCGACCATTTCGAGACTCCTCATCATGTCCGTGATCACATCCGGGACTCCGAACAACCTTCGGTACATCATCAAATGCATAAACTCATAATATAACTGTCATCGTAACCTTAAGCGTGCGGACCCTACGGGTTCGAGAACAATGTAGACATGACCGAGACACGTCTCCGGTCAATAACCAATAGCGGGACCTGGATGCCCATATTGGCTCTACATATTCTACGAAGATCTTTATCGGTCAGACCGCATAACAACATACGTTGTTCCCTTTGTCATCGGTATGTTACTTGCCCGAGATTCGATCGTCGGTATCCAATACCTAGTTCAATCTCGTTACCGGCAAGTCTCTTTACTCGTTCCGTAATACATCATCCCGCAACTAACTCATTAGTTGCAATGCTTGCAAGGCTTATGTGATGTGCATTACCGAGAGGGCCCAGAGATACCTCTCCGACAATCGGAGTGACAAAACCTAATCTCGAAATACGCCAACCCAACATGTACCTTTGGAGACACCTGTAGTACTCCTTTATAATCACCCAGTTACGTTGTGACGTTTGGTAGTACCCAAAGTGTTCCTCCGGTAAACGGGAGTTGCATAATCTCATAGTTATAGGAACATGTATAAGTCATGAAGAAAGCAATAGCAACATACTAAACGATCGGGTGCTAAGCTAATGGAATGGGTCATGTCAATCAGATCATTCAACTAATGATGTGACCTCGTTAATCAAATAACAACTCATTGTTCATGGTTAGAAACATAACCATCTTTGATTAACGAGCTAGTCAAGTAGAGGCATACTAGTGACACTTTGTTTGTCTATGTATTCACACATGTATTATGTTTCCGGTTAATACAATTCTAGCATGAATAATAAACATTTATCATGATTATAAGGAAATAAATAATAACTTTATTATTGCCTCTAGGGCATATTTCCTTCAGTCTCCCACTTGCACTAGAGTCAATAATCTAGATTACACCGTAATGATTCTAACACCCATGGAGCCTTGGTGCTGATCATGTTTTGCTCGTGGAAGAGGCTTAGTCAACGGGTCTGCAACATTCAGATCCGTATGTATCTTGCAAATCTCTATGTCTCCCACCTGGACTAGATCCCGGATGGAATTGAAGCGTCTCTTGATGTGCTTGGTTCTCTTGTGAAATCTGGATTCCTTTGCCAAGGCAATTGCACCAGTATTGTCACAAAAGATTTTCATTGGACCCGATGCACTAGGTATGACACCTAGATCGGATATGAACTCCTTCATCCAGACTCCTTCTTTGCTGCTTCCGAAGCAGCTATGTACTCCGCTTCACATGTAGATCCCGCTACGACGCTTTGTTTAGAACTGCACCAACTGACAGCTCCATCGTTTAATGTAAACACGTATCCGGTTTGCGATTTAGAATCGTCCGGATCAGTGTCAAAGCTTGCATCAACGTAACCTTTTACGGTGAGCTCTTTGTCACCTCCATATACGAGAAACATATCCTTAGTCCTTTTCAGGTATTTCAGGATGTTCTTGACCGCTGTCCAGTGATCCACTCCTGGATTACTTTGGTACCTCCCTGCTAAACTTATAGCAAGGCACACATCAGGTCTGGTACACAGCATTGCATACATGATAGAGCCTATGGCTGAAGCATAGGGAACATCTTTCATTTTCTCTCTATCTTCTGCAGTGGTCGGGCATTGAGTCTTACTCAACTTCACACCTTGTAACACAGGCAAGAACCCTTTCTTTGCTTGATCCATTTTGAACTTCTTCAAAAATTTGTCAAGGTATGTGCTTTGTGAAAGTCCAATTAAGCGTCTTGATCTATCTCTATAGATCTTAATGCCTAATATGTAAGCAGCTTCACCGAGGTCTTTCATTGAAAAACTCTTATTCAAGTATCCCTTTATGCTATCCAGAAATTCTATATCATTTCCAATAGTAATATGTCATCCACATATAATATCAGAAATGCTACAGAGCTCCCACTCACTTTCTTGTAAATACAGGCTTCTCCAAAAGTCTGTATAAAACCAAATGCTTTGATCACACTATCAAAGCGTTTATTCCAACTCCGAGGCTTGCACCAGTCCATAAATGATCGCTGGAGCTTGCACACTTTGTTAGCTCCCTTTGGATCGACAAAACCTTCTGGTTGCATCATATACAACTCTTCTTCCAGAAATCCATTCAGGAATGCAGTTTTGACATCCATTTGCCAAATTTCATAATCATAAAATGCGGCAATTGCTAACATGATTCGGACAGACTTAAGCATCGCTACGGGTGAGAAGGTCTCATCGTAGTCAACCCTTGAACTTGTCGAAAACCTTTTGCGACAAGTCGAGCTTTGTAGACAGTAACATTACCATCAGCGTCAGTCTTCTTCTTGAAGATCCATTTATTCTCAATTGCTTGCCGATCATCGGGCAAGTCAACCAAAGTCCATACTTTGTTCTCATACATGGATCCCATCTCAGATTTCATGGCTTCAAGCCATTTGCGGAATCTGGGCTCACCATCGCTTCTTCATAGTTCGTAGGTTCATCATGATCTAGTAGCATGACTTCCAGAACAGGATTACCGTACCACTCTGGCGCGGATCTTACTCTGGTTGATCTACGAGGTTCAGTAGTATCTTGATCTGAAGTTTCATGATCATTATCATTAGCTTCCTCACTAACTGGTGTAGGTGTCACTGAAACAGTTTTCTGTGATGTACTACTTTCCAGTAAGGGAGCAGGTACAGTTACCTGTCAAGTTCTACTTTCCTCCCACTCACTTCTTTCGAGAGAAACTCCTTCTCTAGAAAGGATCCATTCTTAGCAACGAATGTCTTGCCTTCGGATCTGTGATAGAAGGTGTACCCAACAGTCTCCTTTGGGTATCCTATGAAGACACATTTCTCCGATTTGGGTTCGAGCTTATCAGGTTGAAGCTTTTTCACATAAGCATCGCAGCCCCAAACTTTAAGAAACAAACAACTTTGGTTTCTTGCCAAACCACAGTTCATAAGGCGTCGTCTCAACGGATTTTGATGGTGCCCTATTTAACGTGAATGCGGCCGTCTCTAAAGCATAACCCCAAAACGATAGCGGTAAATCAGTAAGAGACATCATAGATCGCACCATATCTAGTAAAGTACGATTACGACGTTCGGACACACCATTACGCTGTGGTGTTCCGGGTGGCGTGAGTTGCGAAACTATTCCACATTTTTCAAATGTACACCAAACTCGTAACTCAAATATTCTCCTCCACGATCAGATCGTAGAAACTTTATTTTCTTGTTACGATGATTTTCAACTTCACTCTGAAATTCTTTGAACTTTTCAAATGTTTCAGACTTATGTTTCATTAAGTAGATATACCCATATCTGCTTAAATCATCTGTGAAGGTGAGAAAATAACGATATCCGCCACGAGCCTCAATATTCATCGGACCACATACATCGGTATGTATGATTTCCAACAAATCTGTTGCTCTCTCCATAGTACCGGAGAACGGTGTTTTAGTCATCTTGCCCATGAGGCACGGTTCGCAAGTACCAAGTGATTCATAATCAAGTGGTTCCAAAAGTCCATCAGTATGGAGTTTCTTCATGCGCTTTACACCGATATGACCTAAACGACAGTGCCACAAATAAGTTGCACTTTCATTATCAACTCTGCATCTTTTGGCTTCAACATTATGAATATGTGTATTCACTACTATCGAGATTCAATAAGAATAGACCACTCTTCAAGGGTGCATGACCATAAAAGATATTACTCATATAAATAGAACAACCATTATTCTCTGATTTAAATGAATAACCGTCTCGCATCAAACAAGATCCAGATATAATGTTCATGCTCAACGCTGGCACCAAATAACAATTATTTAGGTCTAATACTAATCCCCGAAGGTAGATGTAGAGGTAGCGTGCCGACCGCGATCACATCGACTTTGGAACCATTTCCCACGCGCATCGTCACCTCGTCCTTTGCCAGTGTTCGCTTAATCCGTAGTCCCTGTTTCGAGTTGCAAATATTAGCAACAGAACCAGTATCAAATACCCAGGTGCTACTGCGAGCTCTAGTAAGGTACACATCAATAACATGTATATCACATATACCTTTGTTCACCTTGCCATCCTTCTTATCCGCCAAATACTTGGGGCAGTTCCGCTTCCAGTGACCAGTCTGCTTGCAGTAGAAGCACTCAGTTTCAGGCTTAGGTCCAGACTTGGGTTTCTTCTCTTGAGCAGCAACTTGCTTGTCTTTTCTTGAAGTTCCCCTTCTTCTTCCCTTTGCCCTTTTTCTTGAAACTAGTGGTCTTGTTAACCATCAACACTTGATGCTCCTTCTTGATTTCTACCTCCGCAGCTTTCAGCATTGCGAAGAGCTCGGGAATAGTCTTGTTCATCCCTTGCATATTATAGTTCATCACGAAGCTCTTGTAGCTTGGTGGCAGTGATTGGAGAATTCTGTCAATGACGCAATCATCTGGAAGATTAACTCCCAATTGAATCAAGTGATTATTATACCCAGACATTTTGAGTATATGCTCACTGACAGAACTGTTCTCCTCCATCTTGCAGCTATAGAACTTATTGGAGACTTCATATCTCTCAATCCGGGCATTTGCTTGAAATATTAACTTCAACTCCTGGAACATCTCATATGCTCCATGACATTCAAAACGTCGTTGAAGTCCCGATTCTAAGCCGTAAAGCATGGCACACTGAACTATCGAGTAGTCATCAGCTTTGCTCTGCCAGACGTTCATAAACTTGGTGTTTCCAGGACATAATTCTTCTGAGCAGCAATGAGGATAATCCTCAAGTTACGGACCCAGTCCGTGTAATTGCTACCATCATCTTTCAACTTTGCTTTCTCAAGGAACGCATTAAAATTCAACGGAACAACAGCACAGCCATCTATCTACAATCAACATAAACAAGCAAGATACTATCAGGCACTAAGTTCATGATAAATTTAAGTTCAATTAATCATATTACTTAAGAACTCCCACTTAGATAGACATCCCTCTAATCCTCTAAGTGATCACGTGATCCAAATCAACTAAACCATGTCCGATCATCACGTGAGATGGAGTAGTTTTCAATGGTGAACATCACTATGTTGATCATATCTACTATATGATTCACGCTCGACCTTTCGGTCTCAGTGTTCCGAGGCCATATCTGCATATGCTAGGCTCGTCAAGTTTAACCTGAGTATTCTGCGTGTGCAAAACTGGCTTGCACCCGTTGTAGATGGACGTAGAGCTTATCACACCCGATCATCACGTGGTGTCTGGGCACGACGAACTTTGGCAACGGTGCATACTCAGGGAGAACACTTCTTGATAATTTAGTGAGAGATCATCTTATAATGCTACCGTCAATCAAAGCAAGATAAGATGCATAAAAAGATAAACATCACATGCAATCAATATAAGTGATATGATATGGCCATCATCATCTTGTGCTTGTGATCTCCATCTCCGAAGCACCGTCATGGATCACCATCGTCACCGGCGCGACACCTTGATCTCCATCGTAGCATCGTTGTCGTCTTGCCAATCTTATGCTTCCACGACTATCGCTACCGCTTAGTGATAAAGTAAAGCATTACAGCGCGATTGCATTGCATACAATAAAGCGACAACCATATGGCTCCTGCCAGTTGCCGATAACTCGGTTACAAAACATGATCATCTCATACAATAAAATTTAGCATCATGTCTTGACCATATCACATCACAACATGCCCTACAAAAACAAGTTAGACGTCCTCTACTTTGTTGTTGCAAGTTTTACGTGGCTGCTACGAGCTTAAGCAAGAACCAATCTTACCTATGCATCAAAACCACAACGATAGTTTGTCAAGTTGGTGCTGTTTTAACCTTCGCAAGGACCGGGCGTAGCCACACTCGGTTCAACTAAAGTTGGAGAAACTGTCACCCGCAAGCCACCTATGTGCAAAGCACGTCGGGAGAACCGGTCTCGCGTAAGCGTACGCGCAATGTCGGTCCGGGCCGCTTCGTCAAACAATACCGCCGAACCAAAGTATGACATGCTGGTAAGCAGTATGACTTATATCGCCCACAACTCACTTGTGTTCTACTCGTGCATATAACATCAACATATAAAACCTAGGCTCGGATACCACTGTTGGGATTCGTAGTAATTTCAAAAAATTTCCTACGCACACGCGAGATCATGGTGATGCATAGCAACGAGAGGGGGAGAGTGTGATCTATGTACCCTTGTAGATCGACAACGGAAGCGTTAACTTGGCTGATGTAGTCGTACGTCTTCACGGCCCGACCGATCAAGCACCGAAACTACGGCACCTCTGAGTTCTAGCACACGTTCAGCTCGATGACGATCCCCGGACTCCGATCCAGCAAAGTGTCGGGGAAGAGTTCCATCAGCACGACGGCGTGGTGACGATCTTGATGTACTACTGTCGCAGGGCTTTGCCTAAGCACCGCTACAATATTATCGAGGACTATGGTGGAAGGGGGCACCGCACACGGCTAGGAATATGATCACGTGGATCAACTTGTGTCTCTAGGGGGTGCCCCTGCCTCCGTATATAAAGGTTCAAGGGAGGGGGGGCCGGCCGGCCAGGAGAGGCGCGCCAGGACGAGTCCTACTCCCTCTGGGAGTAGGACTCCCCCCTTTCCTAGTTGGAATAGGATTCGTGGAGGGGGGAGACGAGAGAGAGGAGGAAGGGGGGCCGGCCCCCTCTCCTTGTCCAATTCGGACCAAGGGGGGAGGGGAGCGCGGCCCATCTATGTCCACCTCTCCTCTCTTCCACTAAGGCCCACTAAGGCCCATATACCTCCCGGGGGGTTCCGGTAACCTCCCGGTACTCCGGTAAAATCCCGATTTCACCCGAAACACTTCCGATATCCAAACATAGGCTTCCAATATATCAATCTTTATGTCTCGACCATTTCGAGACTCCTCGTCATGTCCGTGATCACATCCGGGACTCCGAACAACCTTCGGTACATCAAAATGCATAAACTCATAATATAACTGTCATGGTAACCTTAAGCGTGCGGACCCTACGGGTTCGAGAACAATGTAGACATGACCGAGACACATCTCCGGTCAATAACCAATAGCGGAACCTGGATGCTCATATTGGCCTACATATTCTACGAAGATCTTTTATCGGTCAGACCGCATAACAGCATACGTTGTTCCCTTTGTCATCGGTATGTTACTTGCCCGAGATTCGATCGTCGGTATCCAATACCTAGTTCAATCTCGTTACTGGCAAGTCTCTTTACTCGTTCCGTAATACATCATCTCACAACTAACTCATTAGTTGCAATGCTTGCAAGGCTTATGTGATGTGCATTACCGAGAGGGCCCAGAGATACCTCTCCGACAATCGGAGTGACAAATCCTAATCTCGAAATACGCCAACCCAACATGTACCTTTGGAGACACCTGTAGAGCTCCTTTATAATCACCCAGTTACGTTGTGACGTTTGGTAGCACACAAAGTGTTCCTCCGGCAAACGGGAGTTGCATAATCTCATAGTCATAGGAACATGTATAAGTCATGAAGAAAGCAATAGCAACATACTAAACGATCGGGTGCCAAGCTAATGGAATGGGTCATGTCAATCAGATCATTCATCTAATGATGTGATCCTGTTAATCAAATGACAACTCTTTGTCCATGGTTAGGAAACATAACCATCTTTGATTAACAAGCTAGTCTAGTAGAGGCATACTAGTGACACTCTGTTTGTCTATGTATTCACACATGTATTATGTTTCCGGTTAATACAATTCTATCATGAATAATAAACTTTTATCATGATATATAAGGAAATAAATAATAACTTTATTATTGCCTCTAGGGCATATTTCCTTCAGCTTGGCCACGGGGATGTGGATCTCGACGAGGCGCCGTCGGGTTCCTAGCTGGCGGGCGACGCAGTCGTCGGCGTGCGCGTAGGGAGGGCGCGTCCTTGCTGCACCTTGGCGCGCACGGCGCGCATCTGGCGCGGCCGCCGGCCCACGAGGTGGAGGGGGGAGTGCAGCCGGGTGGCGCGGATCCGGCGCGGCCGCCGGCGCGCGAGGTGGAGGGAGGACTGCAACAGGGCGGCGCGGATCTGGCGTGGCCACCGGAGCGCGAGGTGGAGAGGGGTGTGCAGCGAGTTGGCGCAAATCTGGCGCGATCGTGCTGAGCCCGTGTGGGGAAGGCCAATGTGCTCGTCAGTTCGCTGGTCGTCCGCAACTGCTGGCCGCGTTTCGCGCCATGATGCGGTTGCGGTTCGCGCTCGACGGCAGTTGGCGGTGTAGTTGGGTGGCCGCAGTCTGTTCCGGGGCGGCGAGTGCGCTTGTTGTTCTCTACGCGGGAGAAGTTGTGGGAGATGAATGGCATCCTTGCTCGGTGTTACATCCTCTTGATGGTGGTTCGGTAAGCTCGACGCTGCTTCGGGTGGGAGGACAAGATGGTGGTGGCTGGAGGGAGAGGAATGGCCTCGCTGCGATTGTTGCATCCTTCGTCGGGAGAGGAATGGCCGGCAGGCGTTGCATCCTCGAGGAGACGAATGGTGTCGTGTTTGGTTGCATCCTTCTGATGGGAGACGAATGGCGCTGTTGGGGGTTGCTAGGTTGGAAGCACGTCGAGCTTACCGGGGAGGTGCGGTTGGCCGTGGAGGCAGATGTAGTGGTTAGGTGTGTAGGCTGACCGGATCCTAGGCTCGGACTATGCAGGTGAGACTGCCGGCGAAAGTCGTACTCCGGTTGCGGCTGGAGTCATCAATAGCGGCGCTTTCAGGCGCCGCTCCCTCGTTGGAGGCATCGATGTAGCTGCTCTCACCTTGCCTTTCCCGACGTGCTCCGGGGAAAACCCTTGATCTAGTTTAGATCGAACGATGGCAGCGCTATTTAGCGTCGCGTTCTCTCTTGGGAGCATCGTTTTGGAGGTGGATCCGGGCAGAGGGACCCGTGGCTCGTGTGGATGTGTGTGTTGTTTGCCGAAAGGCCCCGGTTGTATGGTTTTTGGGTCCGGTTTCCCTTATAAACTGGACCAACTCTTTTTCTCCTGATCAATGAATTTGGTAGATCTACTACCAACATTCAAAAAAAAAGAATCATTACTGTCTACACTTCATTGTTAAGGCTCAGAGTGATTCGGATCCATACTGCTCTTCAGTATCACGAGTCACTTTCTTAGATGGAAATCGACGGGAGCAAATCTGATCCCGATCATTGTCTCCGCACAGGCGAAGTTTCAACTCATAGGCGAATGGGGAACTTGATCTGAAATCGCGGTCGGATGAGCCGTGGCCTATGGTGGATCCGGTCTTCATTGATTTGTACGTCCGCGAGTTGATTGATCAGCGCCTGATGGTTTCTGTTTGTTGAGGTGCCACATGCTCTTCATGCTTAATACTTTTCCTTGCGAGAAACGTCACCGGCCTTGCACCGCTGTGCCTCCTGCCTTGGTAGGGTTTACTGTACGGATCATGCATATAGATGCACATTAAAACCATTCAGTTGTGCATCAAAGGCATCTCCTCGCGATAGCCACGTCATCACAGGTACCACAAAAATAAAACACGATAGCGATTGGGTGAGAGGGAAAAGGAGATCGGGGGTTAGCGTGTATAGGGGTGCAGCAGCCGCAGCGCGCAGCGGTGCCTCAACCCAACCCCAACCCCGCCGCCGCCCCAATCCCACCACCGGCGGCCTCCTCCTCCCCTAACGCTGCCGCTCCAGCCCCTCACCTTCCTCGGCCGATTTAGCGCCGTCGCCGCCCCTCAGCATGCAACCTCTCCTCTCCTCCGCGGCTCCGCCTCTTCCTCCGGTGGCATCCAACCCAATCGTCATCTCCTACTCCCCTCTCTTATTCCCCTGTGCCTCGATGAGGTGGGCCAAGCCGGCGCACGCAGCAAAGTGCGGCTGCGGATGCAGCTCGGACGCGGGTGCGCGGAGGTGGAGGCGGAGCTGCGGCGGCTGGTGGTGGATGGGAATCCCGCCGACCGCGTCCCTCCCCAAACTGCAGCGATGATGGAGGGAGCCACCAGCGCCGGCCAGCTACCGACCGACGGGCTCGCCGGGTCGCCGTTCCTCGGGGGCACCCCCTCGCCCCGTGCCAGATCGTGCATTGGCTTGGAGGCCCCTCTGGGCTGCCGCCGGTACGGGAGGCGTCCGCGGCCGTGCGGACTGGGGATCGAGCGGTGGGGCTCGTGGTGCGTTTCGGTCGAGGGCTTGCTCGATCTGGCACGCGATCTAAGCCCCCGTCGATGGATTTCTCGCAGCTCGGCTGCGTTTTGTTTTGGATTCAGTACGACCCACATCTCTCTCGCACACACATGTTGCGGCCGAAATCACTGTTTTGGCTTATTTGGAAAAGTTCAGCACAAAATGAACCATGTTGGAAACATATCTGGGGCGATCATGATAAAACATGGCTGACATAAACTTGTGTTTGATTATTCGAGGACCTGTGGGCATAAAAAACCCACTCCCTCCTCTTTTGGAACCTTTTCATTCTCACTGAATATTGACGGCTCTCTCTTGGATGGTCACTCTTTGAGTGATAACCAGAGGAGCTCGACTTCAGTGGTGGGGATTGATCTGGTGCAAGAAGATGGTGGAGTCGTGGAGCTAGGTTGTATGATCTATCAAAGGCGAATCTGAGCCCTCTCAAATCTCAATGCAACTAATATTGTGGCCTCTACACATTTATTTACCCCTTTTTATTTTTAAAAGTGATGAATTGTTGTGGTTGTGGCATCTGCTATCTCATTAAGAGCAGCTACGTGTTAGATCCACTGGATCGATGTAGGCTTTGATCTTTCCGGTCACCTACCTTCTTTGGGTGCGGATGAGCTCGATCCAGACCCGGCCATGGTGAAGTAGAGGTCGATGGTAGCAGAGAGATCGAGATGGAGAGGTGGCAGTGGTGCTTCCCGTGAGCACTGCGATTGCCCTAGATCGGAAGGGGATATCGGTGGGAGTCTGGCGGCGCGGTGAACCTCGTACCGTGTGCCCTGGCCCCCACCTCTCTATATATCGCAGGTCACAGGGGCCCACCAACCATAAGAGGGTTGGGCGCCCCCGATCAGGGCCCGATGGGCCGTTGGGCCCACTCGGTGGAGAGATCAACCTAACATTCTCCCCCTTGATCTCAACTTTTACTTTTAACCTTATACTTTCTAGTTTATTTGTTTCATCACATATTGGTACATAGAGCATGTTTCATCGTCACAGCTTAATTGCCGTTAGAATCATACAGCTACAACATACGTTATGATCAGAAGCAAATTCTGTTCCTTTTGGGCCTATCCAGAAATCATAAGGCTTTCCCTTAAACCCATGCCGGCTATGTGTTCCTTGAACACATTGGGTGGTAAGCCTTTCGTTAGCGGATCCGTAAGCATATCCTTTGTCCTTATATGCTCGAGACTTATAGTTTGATCCTGGATTTTATCTTTCACAACATAATACCTTATCTCTATTGTTTTGGCAGCATTACTCGACTTGTTGTTGTGAGCGTAAAATACTGCGGATTGGTTGTCGCAGTACATCTTTAGTGGTTTGTGAATACAATCTACCACTTTCAAGTCGGGTACAAATTTCTTTAGCCATATCGCCTGCCCCGTGGCTTCGAAGCATGCTATGAATTCTGCATACATCGTGGTTGATGCAACTATTGACTGTTTGGAGCTTTTCCACGAAATAGCTCCCCCAGCGAGAGTGAAGACGTATCCTGACGTGGATTTTCTATCATCTCTGTCCCCCGCAAAATCTGCGTCTGAATACCCTTTTATCTCTAGGGATTCACTTCTCCTGTATATTAGCATGTAGTCCTTCGTGCCTTGCGCATAACGCAATGCTTTCTTTACCATCTTCCAGTGCTCCATGCCTGGATTCTCTTGATATCTACCGAGTACCCCAGTGATAAAAGCTAAGTCAGGGCGAGTGCACACTTGTGCATACTGTAAGCTGCCAACTGCCGAAGCATATGGTACTGCTTTCATTTGATCGATCTCATACTGGTTCTTGGGACATTGGAATTTCCCAAAACTATCGCCCTTGACTATAGGAGCAGGTGTGGCTTTACTCGCATGCATGTTATACTTTTTAAGAACCTTTTCTAAATATGCTTTCTGCGATAGTCCTAAGACTCCACTGTTCCTATCTCGGTGAATTTCTATGCCCAAAACATATGATGCTTCACCAAGATCTGTTATGTCAAAATTTGAGGATAAGTATTTCTTTGTTTCTTGTAGTAGACTAACATCACTACTAGCAAGCAGGATATCATCCACATACAAGATTAGGAAAATATATTTCCCATTTTCAAACTTTGCATAAATGCAATTATCCTCAATATTTTCTTTAAATCCAAAACTTTTAATCGTTTGATTAAACTTTAGATACCACTGTCGAGAGGCTTGTCTTAATCCATAAATGGATTTCTTCAGGCAGCATCCCATATTTTCCTTGCCTTCCATGATAAAACCCTTGGGTTGTTTCATGTAGACCTTTTCTTCTAAATCACCATTCAGAAATGCCGTCTTAACATCCATTTGATGTAACTCTAAATCAAAATGAGCAACTAATGCCATTATGATTCTGAAGGAATCCTTACATGAGACTGGAGAAAATGTCTCATTGTAATCTATCCCTTCTCTTTGTGTAAATCCTTTTGCCACGAGACGTGCTTTATACTTTTCTATATTCCCTTTGGAGTCATACTTAATTTTGTAGACCCATTTACAGCCTACTGTTTTGGCTCCTTTAGGAATTTCCTCTAAGTCCCAAACATCTTTGGAACTCATCGATTTCATCTCGTCTTCCATTGCCTTCATCCACATCGATGAATGAGGGCTTCTCATGGCTTCTTCATATGAGGTGGGATCTTTTTCCATATGAACTGTTTCTGTGTTATAAACTTTAAAGTCAGTAGAAATAGCTGACTTTCTTGGTCTTGTAGACCTTCTCAGGGCCTCATTTTCTGGCACGTTCTGTGCCTCAACTTCTGGCACTTCTTCTAAAATTTGTTGTTGCACCTCCCTTTCATGCTCAACAACAGGTTCAGTCGGCTCCTGACGGACAGGTTCCGGGTCTACCCCCAAGGTTGTCATGGGTGGAGTTGCAACTGGTAGTGAGAAAAATGGCTCCTGAATCATCGGATTAGGTGCATGCACCCTCTTCTCCTCAAGATCAATTTTCCGAGCTACCAAGCTCCCCCTCATCATTTCGTCCTCAAAGAAGACTGCATGTCTCGTTTCTACAAACTTTGTATATCTGTCTGGGCAGTAGAAACGAAAACCTTTTGATCTGTCTGGATAGCCAATGAAGTGGCAACTTACTGTTTTGGTATCTAACTTTGCAATGTTTGGATTAAACATTTTGGCCTCAGCAGGGCACCCCCACACCCTGAAGTGTTGTAGGGAGGGTACCCTTCCTGTCCATAGCTCGTACGGTGTTTTGGGCACCGACTTGCTTGGTACTCTATTGAGAATGTGAATGGCGGTTTTAAGCACCTCCATTCATAATCCCAATGGCAAGTTGGAATAACTCATCATGATGCGCACCATATCCATAAGTGTACGGTTGCGCCTTTCAGCTACTCCATTCTTTTCTCCCAGAGTGGGATACATTAAAAGCACGTGAGTTATCATATCTTTCTCTTGCCAGAATTTCTCCCACCATACAGGATTTTTGACATAATATTATGTCAGCTTTACCCCGTTACGCAGGTATTTTCCCAAACTTTTCCCGCCATGCAGGTTTTATCATAATCATCTTTTCCCGCCATGCGGGTAATTCCCTGTAAGGGAACATAAATGCCAGAATTGGCTCTTTTGACTGCATATTCAATCATTAAATTTAGGAATATATCCGAATGCTCTTTGACATGCTTGATCTGACGTTGGTCAAATTAAACACGCATGTTGCTTGTTTCATCTCAAATCATGTTGACTGAAAAAACTTCTTCATAGAGAGTACATGAAAGACATTCATCAACCAAGACTCTCAATGATCTATCTCTTTTCTTTTTATGCCATTCTTTAGAGAGAACATACTCCCTCACGTTATGACCTTTCTTGGTCATCTTTTGGGTCACAAGTACCCAGTCATTCGCTTTCACGAATGAAAGCATGCAAAACTTTTAGTCTGAGAAAACTTAGCCAATAATCAACAATAATGGGCGTAAAAAATAACCCTACGTTGGTCTGGTTAAAAGAAATGCACATTAAACTTTTGAACCTTTCTTTTATATTCTAAATCACCATTGTGGCAGAATTGGAATAAACATCGTCCTTATACATTAATTCCATATCACCGTTGGGCAGAAATGGAGATAATGCATATAACTCATAAACTATGTGATGGTAGTATTTCTATTAAACAACTTTGCTAAGAATTAATCATCACCATCAACTTTATTGCAGTGGGAACAAGAAATATACATTTCTCTAGTTCAAGAGCATTTCTTGATCTTTATCCGTTCTCTGAAAATTGACCACTTTGATACAAAATTTATCAGAGATTTAAACTTTGAACATAAGACTATTATAGCACTGTTATCATCAACGTTGGTCAGAAAATAACAATACCACATTTTAACTTTAAAACAAATATCTTTCTTTTGTCATAGTGGAAACTATCTACATCTTATTTCACCCACAGGGGAAAAACATTGCTAAGAACATTTCTTCCAATTAAATTTTCCCGTTGGTTCCAATTTAATTGGAGGATAAAACTTTTACCTTGCAACGGAAGCTTTACAATATTCTATTCAAAAACAATTCTCTACTCTTTTACTCTCTAAGAAATTTTAACCGCTTGGTTAAAAAATGCATTACAGAAGCAACAGTTTAATCTTTTACTTTAGTTCTATTCACTTTTAAAAGAGCACTTTTAATCATGATCATGTTATTAACAACGTTGGTCATAAAAATAACATAATCATTTCATTTCAATAACTACTTTAATGTGCTCTTTAGATATAATTCTATCAAAACTTTTATTTTTTTTGCAAAAGAGCACTATTAATTATGTACGCAGCAGAAAAACATGAATAAAAATTCATGCACCTTTTATTCTTTACAGAAACTTTTCTTTGACCAAATAAAAAATTCATGAACTTTATTATTTTCTTTTTAAAATTCATGAACATTTCTTTTTCTGAAACTTTTTCGATTTTCATTTTTAGAACTTTTATGTTTACTTTTTTCTTTTCTATTTTCTAAACAGAATTTTCGTTGGAAAAATTTGTATAGAAAAGTTATTGTAAATCTGCCCAAAAAAAAAACACTGGACAGAAAACTATAGAAAACAATTAGCCAGCTCCAGCCGGCCTCGGCCTGACGCGTGAGGCCAGTAGCGGCCCACGGCCTGCTCCTTCTCTCCCTCGCGCGAGCCGGCCTCAGCCCAGCGCGTGGCCGCGGCTGCCAGCCTTTCGGCCTAGAGGCCCATTGGCGAGCTAGGGTTTCAATCCGTGCCGTCCGATGAGATCGACGGTCCAGCGCCGTTTTCGGGCGAACAAAACAGCCCCGATCGATCCTCCCGGAAAACCGTAGCCCCACTTTGTTCTTTCTCGCCGCCTCGCACGCGCCACTCGCCTCAGTCCCGTACGGGACTTCGCCGGCAACGGCGCCGAGCGCCACCGCGCCAGCCGCCGACGGCGACGTACGCCACCGTGCCGCGCGAGCCCTTTTCCCCTTCCTCCTTTGGCAGGGAGGGAGAGCGACGGCTGTGCCTCCTCTGTCGCCTCTCTCACGACGCAGAGCTCGGGGCTGCGCCCCGGCCGCCCGGTCCGGCCGCCGGCGACGGCGGCGGAAGCCACCGCGCCGCGTGCGCCTCCATCTCCTTCCCTTTCTCAATCCCTTTCTTCATTCTTTCCCCCATCCACCACCGCCTCCTCTCTGTGTCACCGAGGACGAAGACGGCGTGAAGCAGCGGTGCCCCTTCTGCCCCCCTTGCCGGTGTGCGCGAGCTCCCGATGGAGAGCGCGCCGCCGTCAAGCGGTGCGGTGGTGGTGCCCTTTTGCCTCCTTGGAGAGGCTGTGTTCTTCTTCTCCGCACCTCGGCTTGCCGATGCGTGTGGGGATCGAGAGGAACGGCGCGGCCATAGCGGCGGCGCTACCTTGTCCGTTGAGGATTCATTCTTTGAGATTTCTTTGCCCTGCTAGGGTTCTTTGGGGAGAGGAACTTTTTCTTTTTCTGTTTTATCTTTTGACCGAAAATCATCTTGCCAAGATGGCCTGATACCATTGTTAGATCCACTGGATCGATGTAGGCTTTGATCTTTCCGGTCACCTACCTTCTTTGGGTGCGGATGAGCTCGATCCAGACCCGGCCATGGTGAAGTAGAGGCCGATGGTAGCAGAGAGATCGAGATGGAGAGGTGGCAGTGGTGCTTCCCGTGAGCACTGCGATTGCCCTAGATCGGAAGGGGATATCGGTGGGAGTCTGGCGGCGCGGTGAACCTCGTACCGTGTGCCCCGGCCCCCACCTCTCTATATATCGCAGGTCACAGGGGCCCACCAACCATAAGAGGGTTGGGCGCCCCCGATCAGGGCGCGAATAGATCAGGGCCCGATGGGCCGTTGGGCCCACTCGGTGGAGAGATCAACCTAACACTACACACATATGACATATCACCTCTCGTGGTGTTTGGTTTGCCTTCTCATGATTTTGTTGTCCATGGTGGGAACCAGTTTGGTGCATTCAGACTTTTTCTTTTTCTGTTTTTACTTTTCCTTGAATGGCTGTGATAATTCTGCTGTCCCTTGGATAGTTTATTTTAGGTTATTTTATCGGGTTTGGGTCAGTTTGCTAGTTTCAATTGTTGTTTTACTTTTTATAATATCTTCTACTATACTATTTATCTACTTATCAGTTTGTACTTTTGGTTACTCCCCACTTCTTTACTGGTTTCAACTTATGGGTCATATAGGGAAAGTTCAGATGTCAAGATAACGCTTTCCTTCCTGTCATGTTCATGAATGGCTATGATGATATAGCTTTCCTGCATCGATCTAACATCTGTTTGGATTTTGTATATTGAGCATTTAGGAGGTTGTTCTGGATTGATGCGCTTTGTAGTGGCAGAATTCGTGTTTAATTTATTGCAGGATATGAAATTGAGAGGCTGATGTAAATTCGTTTGTGTGTAGATTTTGTCAGTTCTAGGATTGGATGTTTATTTAGTCTCTCTGTCTCTCCTGGAGGTTAGCAGATTGATGGATTTGACTGCTGATCCCTTTGTGTTGGCTGATGGTGTTGAGATAGAAATAAGGATTAAACATGATCCTGATGCTGAGGCAATATTCCAATATCATTAGAGGGCCAGTGTTCTTCCAAAGATGATTTAGAATCTCAAAAATGTTTCTTACGTAGTCAGGAATTTGGGTTCATGGTTGAAGTAACAAATATATATGCAGCTTCTTGGTTCTGTTGTTTACAATTCCTTTTTTAGGTATATTTACAACCTTTGTTGTTCCATATAGTTTGTTTCTTAAATATCCTAAACATATATTATCGAATACACTCACTTTCCTGTTTTTGTGATAAAATGAAAAGAATAATGTACATGTTAAGGACATGATAAATCTTCTTTCAATTTGGTTATGATTTTAGAATGCTCACATATATTTTCTGTGTTGCATCACCCCATGGTCTGTGATAGTGTCCAACTAGGGATTTGAATGTCAGGACCTAGCTAAAACTATGATGTTATCAGGTTAATAAATAACACAGTACTGTTTAGCTATTAGGTTCTATGAGTATGGCCGGGGTGAATCCTTCAACTTTGCTCATAGGCACTGAAAGAATAAATAATTGATCTTTCATTTCTTCATGAAAAATATGTCATTTCGTTTTTAAAGAAAAGTTTAGTAGAACACTGCTAGCTATTATTCCCCATGTGTCTTGGCATTTTAGGTGGAGTGGGAACCTTTAAGAGGAAGTATCAAGCGGCACGAGCACCTATGGTAGAATGATGTGTTGATAGTGTACCTAATCCACCTGTATTAACAATGCATATGATTTTTAAACTCAAGATTATATTATCAGCTGCAATCTCTGTTCCCTTTTAAACTCAAGACTTTTAAACAAGATCATATACATTGTGAACCAATCAACCAAACATAGTTGAGTATACAGTTTAATTCTGCAATTTGTTCTACTAGACAAATTACTACTGTGTTGAATCCTTGCTGTGGTGTGCTAAATTGTTTCCTTATGTTTGTACCTGCCAGTTCTAAGCACCTATTCTTTTCTTCTTATTTTGTATCTATACATAACAATTCTATTTTTCTTACCTCTGCAATTATGCGACCTGTAGCTTATTCACATGGATCTTAAGGTACTGAACTTCCAAATTAGAACCTGGCCTAAATTTGAGATTTCCCGAATGTATACTTATGTTTTTCTTTCATTCTTTGGAGGTAATCCGTTGGTTGCTTAATGCTCCTTAATGCATGAGTAAATTTCTTTTTCTTTATTTCTAAAGTCAGTTTTATTTTCTTCGTGAAGGTTTCCCGACGCAAATATATAGTGAAAGCGGTTTGAGAAAAGAAGCAAATCGTTCGAGCCAACCTATTTATATGGTGTGGAGAATATAAGGTTCTTGGCTTATTGATATCATCTGGTCATTTTTATAGGTGCCTGACTACATAATGAACTTTCTAGCTGTGTTGATGACAACAAGAAGAAAAGCTTCTTTGACCAGGTGTGTCTTGGGTTGTATCCTTGAAATATTTCACTGCCTATGTTGGATAGATGATGGATCTCATACTTGCAAGGGATATTTACTAACAAACTACTAAAAATATCTAACTACTTTATTGTGATAAGTTTTTATATGAAAGTCACATGCGAACTTGTCTGTTAGTATCTTTCTGTTTGAAGTCAATGGGATTTCATATGAACAAGTGCGTAAGAAAGTAAAGATTGTTCTTTTCCTGCTAAAGTTTTCATTGTGCAGGTTTGCTGACTTAATTCAAGCTATCCTGGTGGACTGACATCATACATCCAGAATGCCAAAAGGCTTTTGGTAGATTGCAAGGCAGGATAAAATCCATACGATGGTTCCACACCTTCAGTAAGTCTTGCCATGCACCATCGTTTCATGAATTTGTTGGGTTGTTTGAAATGAGCCTTTTTGTGTTGTATGAGATCTAAAATTTCAATTCAGAACACCCATCTGATCATTTTTTCCTACTCTGAACTGTTGTGTACTGATATTAATTTAACTCATTTGCCTTATGTTATTATTCTGGCTGCCTTCAGTTTACATGACTGAAATAGCTCGGTGAACTTTCTTCCCACATCATGTCAGAATTCTATATGGAGTCATCTTGGCATAGTTATGTTCTTCGTAATAGTAATAAAGGCAAAAGAGAAATTTTCATGTCTCGGTACATTTTAATTTCAGGTACCACTACTATGTTGCAAATG
>NW_024111488.1:0-25476 GCF_003073215.2 Triticum urartu | reverse complement strand
CTGGAATCAGCAAGTTCACCGGTGAATCTAAGCCTGACACTTGGCTCGAAGATTACCGAGTGGCTGTACAGATTGGCGGTGGCAATGATGAGGTGGCCATGAAGCATTTGCCTCTCATGTTAGAGGGCTCAGCCAGAGCGTGGCTAAATCGGTTGGCACCCAGCAGCATTTACACTTGGGAGGACCTCTCCCGAGTGTTCATCACAACCATTGAAGGAACATGCAAGCGACCTGCAGGCCTTACAGAGTTGCGGTCTTGCGTGCAGACGCCGAATGAAACTCTGAGGGAATACATCCAGAGGTGGATCACACTGCATCACTCGGTTGAGAATGTGCCAGACCATCAAGCAGTTTGTGCCTTCAAGGAAGGCGTTAAATACAAAGAGTTGAGTCTGAAGTTTGGTCGAACTGGAGAGATGTCTCTGAATCGGATGATGGAGATTGCCACCAAGTACAATAATGGTGAAGACGAGGACCGACTCCGGAGTGGCAAGCACAAGGCAGTCGCCCAAGAAACCGGAGGAAACTCCAGTCGGAAATAGAAGCGGAAGGCCGAGCCAGCCGCTCCTGGGGAGGCCTTGGCCGTAGCCCAGGGAAACTTCAAGGGAAAACCCAAGGGCACCTGGAAGCCCAAGAAAGTCAAGGATCAGGATGGAAACGATGTTTTGGATCTGCCATATCACATCCACACCAAGAAAGATGAAGAGGGTAATTTCATTTACCCAAAGCATACCACTCGACAGTGCCGGCTCCTAATCCAGCAGTTTCAAGGCAAACAGTCCAAGGATAAGGAAAAAGAGTCACACAGAGTCGAGGACAAGGAAGACAGTGACGATGGATACCCCCAAATCAATTCCACTCTGATGATTTTTGCTGATGTCGAAAGCAAAAGTCGACTGAAAGTCATTAACCGTGAGGTGAATATGGTTGCTCCGGCGACACCCAGTTATCTGAAGTGGTCTCAGACTGCCATCACATTCGACCAGTCCGATCACCCTACGCACATTGCCACCCCTGGGAGGCAAGCTTTGGTGGTCGACCCAGTTGTCGAAGGCACTCGACTGACCAAAGTCCTGATGGATGGTGGCAGTGGCCTGAACATATTGTATGCTGAAACATTGAAAGGGATGGGCATTCCGATGTCCAAGCTCAGTGCCAGCAACATGAGCTTCCATGGAGTCATTCCTGGAAAGAAGGCCGAGTCACTCGGCCAGATAGCTCTCGACGTGGTTTTCGGTGATTCAAAGAATTACCGCAGGGAAAAGTTGACATTCGAGGTTGTGGACTTCCAAAGTGCTTATCATGCTATTCTGGGCCGGCCAGCTTATGCACGCTTCATGGCTCGACCATGCTACGTGTATCTCAAGTTGAAGATGCCCGGCCCCAGAGGTGTGATCACCGTTACCGGCAATCGGAAGAAAGCAGAAGAGTGTTTTCAGAAAGGCTCGAAGATCGCTGATGCTCAGATGGCAGTGGTCGAGCTGCAAGAGTACCAAAAGACTGCCGATCCAAGTGAATTGCTACGAGCCAAGAAGCCTGCTTCAGAATCAGCTTTTCAGTCGTCCGGTGAAACGAAGCCAGTCCACATTCACCCGACCGACCCCGATGCTGCCCCGACTCATATCTCAACGACGCTCGACTCCAAATAGGAAGAAGCGCTCGTCCAGCTCCTCCGTGAGAACTGGGACATCTTCGCATGGAAGCCCTCTGACATGCCTGGAGTTCCCAGAGGGCTGGCTGAGCACCGTCTACGAGTCGACCCAAAATTCAAGCCTGTGAAGGAACATCTTCGACGGTCCGCCGTCCAGAAGAAGCAAGCCATTGGCGAGGAGGTAGCTCGGCTCTTAGCAGCGGAGTTCATCCGAGAGATTTACCACTCCGAGTGGCTCGCCAATGTCGTCATGGTCCCCAAGAAGGACAAGTCACTTCGCATGTGCATTGATTTCAAACATATCAATCGGGCCTGCCCGAAAGATCATTTTCCTCTCCCTCGCATCGACCAAATAGTCGACTCGACTGCGGGGTGCGAGAGATTGTCTTTTCTAGATGCCTATTCCGGGTACCATCAGATCCGTCTGTATGGACCCGACGAGATCAAAACAGCTTTCATCACTCCATTCGGATGCTTCTGTTACATCACCATGCCGTTCAGCCTCAAGAACGCCGGAGCCACGTTCATGAGAATGATTCAGAAGTGTCTACTCACTCAAATCAGTCGGAATGTGGAGGCATACATGGATGATATTGTGGTCAAGTCACGGAAAGGTTCCGACCTGCGGGCTGACCTTGCTGAAACCTTTGCCAACCTCAGGAGGTATGATATCAAGCTCAATCCATCAAAGTGCACGTTCGGAGTTCCAGGTGGAAAGTTACTCGGTTTTCTCGTTTCCGAACGGGGGATCGATGCCAATCCTGAAAAAGTCGGCACCATACTCCGGATGAAGCGTCCTGTACGCGTGCACGATGTCCAAAAGCTCACAGGCTGCTTGGCCGCTCTAAGTCGATTCATTTCTCGTCTCGGTGAAAAGGCGTTGCCCCTTTACTGACTGATGAAGAAGTCTGACAAGTTCGAGTGGACTCCAGAAGCTGACGCAGCATTTACAGAGCTCAAAGCTCTGCTCTCCACCCAGCCAGTGCTTGCTACCCCAATCAGCAAAGAGCCTCTGCTGCTTTACATTGCAGCCACAGGAAAAGTTGTCAGTACAGTACTTACGGTCGAGCGGGAAGAAGAAGGAAAGGCCTTCAGAGTTCAGCGCCCAGTCTATTATCTGTCTGAAGTTTTGACCCCTTAAAAACAAAGATATCCCCATTACCAGAAGCTCGTATATGGGATTTACATGACCACGAAGAAGGTTGCACATTACTTCTCTGACCACTCCATTACAGTCGTCAGCGACGCCCCACTGTCAGAGATTCTGCATAACAGAGATGCAACTGGTCGAGTGGCCAAGTGGGCGATTGAACTCCTTCCCTTAGATATCAAGTTTGAAGCAAAGAAGGCTATCAAGTCCCAAGCAATCGCAGATTTCATCGCCGAGTGGATTGAACAGCAACTTCCGACTCAAGTTCACTCGGAGCACTGGACCATGTTCTTCGATGGATCTAAGATGCTGAATGGTTCTGGTGCTGGGGTAGTTCTAGTCTCCCCCCGAGGAGATAAGCTCAGATATGTTCTCCAGATTCACTTCGATTCCTCCAATAATGAAGCAGAATATGAAGCACTTTTGTACGGGTTGCGCATGGCCTTCACTCGGCATCCGTCGCCTCATGGTCTATGGCGACTCAGATTTGGTGGTTAACCAGGTGATGAAGGAGTGGGACGTCAGAAGTCCAGCTATGACTGGTTATTGCAATGCAGTGAGAAAGCTAGAAAAGAAATTCGAGGGGTTAGAGCTTCATCACATCCCCCGACTGAAAAATCAAGCAGCTGATGATCTGGCAAAGATAGGCTCCAAGAGAGAAGCCATTCCCAGCAATGTGTTTTTGGAGCACATCCGCTCGCCGTCAGTCCAGGAGGATCCTTTCACAGAAGAAGCCCCGCAGCCGAAAAGTGCCACAGATCCGACTGAAGTCGAAGTTCCTGCTGTGGTCGACCTAATCATGGAAGTCTTGGCAATCACTCCTGACTGGACGATACCGTACATCGCGTATATCCTAAGGAAAGAACTCCCAGAGGACGAGGAAGAGGCTCGACAGATCATCCGCCGATCCAAGGCCTTCACGGTCATAAAGGGGCAGTTGTATAGAGAAAGCGCGACGGGAATTGGTCAGAAGTGCATAACACCAGAAGAGGGTCGGATAATCCTTGATGATATCCACTCGGGGACCTGTGGTCACCATGCGTCCTCTCGGACCATTGTGGGTAAAGCATACCGAGCAGGATTTTACTGGCCTAGAGCAAATGAGATGGCAAAAGAGATAGTCGACAAGTGTGGAGGGTGCCAGTTCTACTCCAACATGTCACACAAGCCTGCATCAGCCCTGAAGACCATTCCACTCGTCTGGCCCTTTGCTGTCTGGGGACTAGACATGGTTAGTCCACTGAGAACAGGCAGAAGTGGTTTCACTCATGTGCTTGTGGCAGTCGACAAGTTTACCAAATGGATTGAAGCTAAGCCTATCAAGAATCTTGATGCTTGCACGGCTATCAGTTTCGTCAGAGGGCTAACATTCAGATATGGAGTCCCGCATAGCATCATCACTGACAATGGGTCAAACTTCAATTTGGACAAGTTCAGAGCTTTTTGCGCCTCTCAAGGCACTCGAGTCGACTACGCATCGGTCGAACATCCCCAGTCAAATGGACAAGCTGAAAGAGCAAATGGTCTGATTCTCAACGGACTAAAGCCTCGACTGATGCGTGATCTCAAGCACACGGCAGGTGCTTGGGTCGACGAGCTTCCGTTAGTTCTGTGGGGATTGAGGACCACCCCTAACCGGTCGACTGGAAGAACTCCATTCTTTCTGGTTTATGGAGCCGAAGCAGTTCTGCCAAGTGATCTTCTTCACAACGCGCCCCGAGTCGAGCTTTACACCGAGGATGAAGCAGAACAGGCCCGGCAAGACGCAGTCGACCTCCTAGAAGAAGAGAGGGAGATGGCCATGATCAGATCGACCATTTATCAGCAAGACTTGCGTCGATTCCACGCCCGGAATGTGAAGAGTCGAGCCTTCGAAGAAGGAGATTTGGTCCTCCGAGTGGATCAACAGAAACCACACAAGCTTGCTCCTACTTGGGAAGGCCCCTTCATCGTCACCAAAGTCCTCCACAATGGAGCATATCACCTCTACAATGTTGATCACCAGATCGACGAGCCACGAGCTTGGAATGCGGAACTACTCCGCCCCTTTTACACTTGAGTTCTCCCTTGGACGAGATGTAATAAGAAAAATTTCTGCAGTTTATTTTTATCGAAGACAAGAGTGTTCCAACAATTGATGTCACTTCTGTTTGCTTCTGAAAAATCCCCCAGTGGGTGACTTAGCTGCGAATCCGTTTCTCCTAAGTCCGAAAAATCCTACCGAGTGGAGAGCCAGACTCCCACTCGGAGGCTTAGCTGCAAATCCATTTTGCCTAAGTTTGAAAAATCCTACCGAGTGGAGAGCAATCCTCCCACTCGGGGGCTTAGCTGCAGTCCAGTACTCGCCTAAGCTCTCTCACTTAGAGACTTAGCTGCAGTCAGGCACTCGCCTAAGTTTGAAAAAATCCTACCGAGTGGAGAGCAATCCTCCCACTCGGGTGCTTAGCTGCAGCCCAGTACTCGCCTAAGTTCTCTCGCTTAGAGACTTAGCTGCAGTCAGGCACTCGCCTAAGTTTGAAAAAATCCTACCGAGTGGAGAGCAATCCTCCCACTCGGGGGCTTAGCTGCAGTCCAGTACTCGCCTAAGTTCTCTCACTTAGAGGCTTAGCTGCAGTCAGACGCTCGCCTAAGTATGTAAAAATCCTACCGAGTGGAGAGCAAACCTCCCACTCGGGGGCTTAGCCGCAGCCCAGCGCTCGCCTAAGTATGTAAAAACCCTACCGAGTGGAGAGCAAACCTCCCACTCGGGGGCTTAGCCGCAGCCCAGCACTCGCCTAAGTGTTTAAAAATCCTACCGAGTGGATAGCAAACCTCCCATCGGAGGCTTAGCTGCAGCCCAGTGCTCGCCTAAGTGTTTAAAAATCCTACCGAGTGGAGAGCAAACCTCCCACTCGGAGGCTTAGCTACAGCCCAGTGCTCGCCTAAGTGTTTAAAAATCCTACCGAGTGGAGAGCAAACCTCTCACTCGGAGGCTTAGCCACAGCCCAGTGCTCGCCTAAGTACAAGACACAACCCAATCCGCGAGTCGACTGCTACCTTCCCCTTCGGAGCTGCGCTGCAAATACAAGGTTATTCCGAGTGAAGATCAAGATCCACTCGACGAATCAAACCATGAAGATATTCAACGACAAATCAAGATCAGATAAAGCCTAAAAGGTCCCAGACCTCAGATCAAAGTAGTCGAGCCTCGGCTCGGCAGAGTTTAACTGTTACAAGTCCACTCGGCATCCCGAGGCAAATTTAAGGCAGAGTTTAACGGTTACAAATCCACTCGGCATTCCGAGGTAAATTTAAAGTTTTTCACTCCTCAGGAGGAGGACTGGAAGGTGCGACGAACTCATCCAAGTCGATCCCGTCGGCAATACGGGTGGCAGCGGCGATGAAAGTCTCCATGAAGTCTTGAAAGCTGTGCTTCCTGGTATTTGCAACTTGGATGGCCGCCAGCTTTTCTTCTCGCGCCTCCTTGCAATGGACGCGGACCAGAGACAGAGCGACATCAGCACCACATCTAGCAGAAGATTTCTTCCATTCCGCCACTCGACCTGGGACTTCGTTAAGTCGAGCCATCAGAGACTCGAGGTCGTTGTGAAGCGTCGTCCTAGGCCAGAGTGATGTGTCGATCCGCGACATCGCAACTTTCAGCCGAGCCAGATAATCAACGACGCTGGTAACACGAAACTCCAGTCGGAGCACGTTCATAGCAGCCTCGTCCTTCACGAGAGAATTGGCGGGATCCAAGCCTGGCTCCACTTGACTAGTTTCCTCTTTGAAGCTCTGGCAGAATTCTGCAAACACGATTCAAGAATAAGACAGTGGCCGTACGCGGGCTCGGCAACTACAAGACAGTCAGGTTGGAATAATTACCTTCGAGCATGACGAACAGCTTCTTGGCGAGTCCTCCGAGATAATCCTCCAGATCTTTTGCCTTCCCCGCCAGCTCGCCCGCCTTGTCGAGAGCCATCTTCTCCTTCTTCAGTCGACTGGCATCTCGATTAGCTGTCTCGAGAGCAGTTTTCAGTCTGGAGTTCTCCTGTTCAAGAGCTCCGACCGAAGCCAGTTTCTCTTCTGCGAGCTTCGTTTTGCTCGAGGCCTCCTTCTGTGCCTCTGCAAGGTCTTGATCCTTCTTCTTCAGAGCTTCCTCCAGTTTATCTGCGGCGCGTCGAGTGGAACCAACATCAAGAACGGACAAGAAAGAAAGGCCACCCATTAAGAAAGGAGAACCTCACCAGCCATACCTTTTGCTTCTTCTTGCGCCTTCTTCAGATTCTCCTGAGCAAGCTTCAAGTTAAGGTTGAGCTGGATCTGCTGATTCTCCAACTCAGTATAGCAAGCTACAAGTTCGCAAGATTTCTGTAAAAAGAAAAATCAGTCGACAGACATCCAAGATAAGTTGCTTCCGAGTAACTAAGAGACAATGATGACGTTTCTAAGACCACAGCCGAATCAAAAACATTCGACAGTAGTTTCGGGGACTACACCCAGTGGGTGCACTCAGCGTGCCCCCACTGGTTCGACCAAAAAAAGAGAAAGAGAGAAAAATTCGACTGCCCGTAGTCGACCGGATACAGTTCCACTCGACCTGGCCCGACCAAACCGAGTGAAGAAATACAGCTACAGCAACACAATGTAAAGACTACAGTCGACTGCCAGTAGTCCACCGTAGTCTCGGGGACTACACCCAGTGGGTGCACTTAGCGTGCCCCCACTCGTCCAAGAATTGGAAGACACACCCACTGGGTGTACAGATGCAGATACAAAAGATCTTCGGAAAAGAGACTCTTCAAACAGCATATCATAACGGACCAAGTGTTGAGTCGACTGACCTGGATGTTGCTCTGAAGAGCCGAACTCGCGTCATAGGCTGCTTGGCTGGCCTCCCGAGCCATCTTCACTTGCTCCATCATGATCTCCGCCTGGCGTATAGCCTCTTTTGCAGTAGCCACTTGGTCCTCAGGAACGGGGTATGCGGCAAAAAGCGAAGACGGATCCGCAGTCGACGACGAGGGCCGCGCACTCGCCAGAGGAACGGCGAAGGTCACTGAAGCCCGAGTGGTGTCACCACCACCCCGAGCCATGGCCTCGGACGCCGGAGCGGATTGGGGGGTCTTGTCAGCCGACGCCCTCTTGTGCCTCCTCACTCTCAACGGACCGTTGTCGTCGTCATCCGGGAGGTCGATAACATGAGGAGGGGCTACAAAGGAAAAGTTCAATCGACTAGAGTTGCAATAAATAATCAGTCGACTCAAAGCAGAACGTCAATAATCGTACCAGGGTTGGAGGTAACAGCATCCTCCATCTCTTGGTCGTCGTCCTTGGCGGAGACCTCAGAAGTAGCAGCACTGCAAGCCTCGAAAGTCAGTCGGTTGGCTCAATGGATCGACCAAGGATCCGTCCACGGTCGACAAAGGAAAACAAGTTTTATTATTACACGGAAATGGTAGGGATAGCTATCTTCATCTTGGGCAGAGCCTTGGGCGGCTTGGACAGCGTCGTGCGTGGGTGCTTGGGAACCTTCCCAGTCGGCGTAGGAGAAGAGGTCCAAGGGCGTTTCGACGACTACCCAATAGAAGCAGTCGCCTTGCCACGTTCCCGCGCTGGATCATGTGTGAGCTTGGACCGCCCCTCTGGGCGAGGGGGTTCGACCTCCTCCTCCTCCTCTTCGCTGGAGTCGACGTCGTCGTCTCCCTCTCCTTCACCGTCGGACTCCCACTCGCCTTGGTCGTCCCCACTCTCACCTCCGCTCGCCTCCCCTTCTTCAGTTGGCTCCTGAGCCCCGTTGGGCGTCGAGTACATCTCGGTGGTCGCCTGGAAAACAATAGACAAAGACGAAAGTCAATCGACCAACTCAAAGAAGACCAATGCAGAAAACAAGATTTCAGTCGGGAGCGTAAAGACATACCTGGTCCACTTCGTACGAGCTGTCGAGTGGAACTAACCTCCTGGCTCCTTGGGGGTTGTCTTTGTTCCCCGTGATGCTCGACAGCCACCCCTCCAGCATCTCGTCGGTGACCTCCTCCGGGTGGACCCGAGTGGTGTCGTCAAGACCCGAGTACAGCCACATCGGGTGGTCACGAGCCTGGAGCGGTTGGATGCGCCTCTTGAGGAAGGCCTCCAGCAAATCCATGCCCGTCACGCCCTCACGGACAAGCTCAACCACTCGACCGGCCAGCACTTTGACTTGGGCCCTTTCCTCCGGCGCCACTTTCAGAGAAGCGGGTTTTTTAGCTCGGTCGAGGGAGAAAGGAGGAAGACCAGTCGACTGTCCTGGGGTCGCCTGGTCCTGACAGTAGAACCAGGTCGCCTGCCAACCACGGACCGACTCCGGGAAAGTAATGGATGGAAAACAGCTCTTCCCCCTCGTCTGGATCGCCAAGCCCCCGGCACAACTGGATCACCTGCGTCCTCTCGTCACTCGACTTGGCCTTCTTGACCGATTGAGAACGGCAGGTAAAGATGTGCTTGAAAAGTCCCCAATGGGGGCGGCAACCCAAGAAAGCCTCACACATGGAAATGAAAGCGGCAAGGTATACAATGGAGTTGGGAGTAAAGTGGTGGAGCTGCGCTCCGAAGAAGTTCAAGAAGCTCCGGAAAAAAGGATGGGGCGGCAGAGAAAACCCTCGGTCGATGTGGGTGGCTAGGAGCACGCACTCACCGTCGCGGGGTTGAGGTTCGATCTCTCCCCCCGGAAGACGCGCGGCTTCGTGGGGAATGACTCCCCCCTCGACCATGTCGTCGAGATCCTCTTGCCGAGCACCGACGGCATCCAGTTCGCCCTGGATCCAACCTTTGGGCAGAGCGGTCCTAGAGGAAGATCCGCCCCGAGCAGACCTCTTCCCTTTCCCGCCGTCGCCGCCTTCTTCGCGCACTCCAGAGCGGAGGTCTTGCCCTTCATCATCGTCGTGGCGAAGTCTCGCACGGGCCTGCTGCGCTGGGGGAGAACGGAGGTGGCGGAAGGACTTGCGAAGGGAGAGAGGAAGAAGAATGGAGGAGAAGAGAGCGCACTGGCTGAAACCCCGAGCCGGCGATTTATAAGGGACCGCTTCCGAGTGGCTGACTGGTAGGCCCAGGCTATCCAGTCAAATCCCGCAGCAGAAGCGCGCGCAGTACGTGGCGAAAAAGGTGACGCGGGGATCGGGGAGCTTCCGCTTTATCGCTTCCGATTACTGCGGCCGCTCCCGTCCCGCGCGCTTCCCAAAATCCGAATCCTACGACATCCGCGGGCCACAGAGCAACTTGTCAAAACAGAAGACCCGATCGCGCGCGCTCAGTATGTCACAAGCAAAGAAATTCACTCGAGAAAGGCCTGGAATGGATCAAGGTGACTGAAAAAGGTTGGCAACGTCATCCGTGACGATTGACCCAAACGAAGGCGCTCGCGTAGCCCAAAGAACCAGTCAGAAAGATCTCCAACCCTTCCCCCACTCTAACCTCGATCCATTCGGGGGCTAATGATGAAGACATGTACCTAGGGTAGGGACGCGGACCTGTCCAAGGAGCCTCACCCTAGGACATCCCTAGGAGAAGTCCCCTTCCAATCGACTTGAAGGCATCCCACTCGACGGACTCAAGACACTCGACCAGGCAGCTATCGCTCGACCATGAAGCCAACCACTCGACCGCCAGGAGACCTATAGTCACTCCGCAGGCAAACGGTCAGCTGTTAAGTAGTCTGCATGGTCATTATAGCACTTTACTAGGGGCGTTATCAGTAACGCCCAACCTTGAATGTACCTTGAACCCTGCATTACTGAGGGCAGGAGGGGGCCGGCGAACTCTATATAAGCCACCCCCCTCCTCCGTATGAAGGGTTCGCAACCCTGTTATTCACACGCCAGTAATCCAATCGACCGCCTCCGGGCACCGAGACGTAGGGCTGTTACTTCCTCCGCGAAGGGCCTGAACTCGTACATCTTGGTGTGTTTACAACTTCCAATAGCTGAGATCTAGCCTCTCCATACTTACCCCCCTACATCACTGTCAGAGTTAGAACCACGACAGCCAGGCCATTCCTCTACTCACCCACACCTCCTGTTATTTTCCGGTGACGGCAGCCGGACCAGTAAACCCTCGTACTCCCCACCGCGTGGGCAACCATTGCCGAGTCTTCCGGCTCCGTGTCGTTCCCTTCCTAGGCCTCCCGTCGTCCACCGCCATGGTGGTCTCGGCACGGCTTGGTCAACTTGGTCAACGAACGACATCCATCGGTCGTGGACTGTACGCGCAAAATAATGATTCCTCCACCTGACAGCTGGACCCACTGGAAGGGCCTCTGTATTTCGCGAAAAAATCGTTCCCCCGCTGAACATGTCGGACCCACCAGCTATATCTTCGCACGCAAGGAAGTGCCTCCTTATTACGCACAAAAAATGAATACCCCCCTGCTAGCTGGGACCCACCATAGTGGGAGCTGACTTGTGGGCCAAAGTTGACGGGGATCGGAGGGCTTTGTCAACTTAGTCAATATGAACGATTCTAGCTCCAGTGACCGTACGATGTCCATCCAACGGCCGTAGTGCTTCTTCAACCTCTGGTCTTCTTGCTCCAGCGCCCAAAGCCAGCGCCGTCGTGCGCAGTACTCCTGCACTCCCATTGGGCGCGCTGTGCTCCTCCGTGCACCGAGCCTCACCGCCCCTTCTATTGCTTGCAACCGCCTGCGTCCGACGTCCCGTGAGAGCTGCACCACCCCGGGCGGTGGACGACGGCAAGGCCTAGGAAGGGGGACGACGCCGGAGCCCAGGGAAGACGCGACGTTGAGCCTGCGCGCGACGAGAGTAGTCGAGGCGCCTTCACTACCGCTACAGATATGCACCATGTGAACCCTCGTATCCTATCCGCTTGGTGGGACGAACGTTCTGCTCGGCCAAAACTTCACGTTTGAGCTGCGTCGCACTCAAGGCCTTGCGCGCCAATAAGCGTGGAAGAAAATATAGGGGCGCGATATGGCCTCCCCTCCCTCTGCGGCACAGCGACAACGTCCCCGCCCCCTCCCATTCCCCCCGCCCCTGCGGCAACGAAGCCTCACACCGCAGCCGAACCAGTGAACCCTCTACTCCTCTCCGCGGGCTCACTGCGCGTCTTCCCTGGCTCGCGCGTCGTCCCCTTCCTAGGCCTTGCCGTCGTCCACCGCCGTGGTGCTCTCCACGCGGCGTGGTCAACGTGGTCAAGGAACGACTTCCATCGGAAGGTACTGTACGTGGAGAGGCTGACAGCTAGGTCCACGGCCACAACCCAGTTTTTTTGTGATTTGACAAGTAAGTCGCTTTGTCAGGCCTATTGGGCTGCAAATCTTTCGAGACGAGGAGAGCTTTCATTCGGCTGGCCGAGAAAATGACCCATCCGTAATGAGAAATGGGTTGTACATTTTTAAAACACATCAAACCGGCAATTAGTGGCAATTAGTTTCAAATATTTTTTTTCATTTCAAGATTTTAAATTACATTACTTTTTATGCATGGAGAATTTCTTGGATTTTATATTGATATACATTTATTTTTAAAATCAGTTTGAATGTGAGTCAAAATTTTAGGATTAAAAATAGTTCGGACCGCACCGAAATATGCAAAATCTCGTATAATTTTTTAACCGTGGCCACAATTTGGGCTGTAATGCTAACAAAAAGAATATGGGCTCCAAAAAAAACCTTAAGAATTAGCAAATGGGCTGAAAATTATTAGAAATAATGGCAGATGGGCTGTATGCTGTTTTCCACAGATTTGAGGCTTTCCTAAAAAAAGGTTGACGCACAAGCAGTGACTGTTGGATGTCCATCCAACGGCCGTCGTGCTTCTTCAATCTCTGCTCTTCCTGCTCCAGCCGCTCAAACAAGCGCCGGCGGGACTGCCTGCTCCCTCCTCCCCGCGGCCGGCTGTGCTGCCGCGCAGGCCTCACCGCCCCACCGTACTCCCATCGCTGGCCTAGCCATCCCTCTACTCACCCACACCTGCTGTTATTCTCCGGCGACGGCAGACGAACCAGTAAACCCTCGTACAGTCGTACTCCCCTCCGCGTGGGAAACAACTGCCGAGTCTTCCCTGCCTCCGTGTCGTTCCCTTCCTAGGCCTCGCCGTCGTCCACCGCCCTGGTGCTCTCGGCGCGGCCTGGTCAACGTGGTCAACGACCGACATGCATCTGAAGTGGACTATACGTGGAGAGGCCGACAGCTGGGTCCATGGCCGCACGCAAGGAAATGCCTCCTTATTACCGCAAAATAATGATTCCTCCACCTGACATCAGGACCCACCGAAAGGGCCTCTGTATTTCGCAAAAAAACGTTACCGCCGCTGACAGCTCGGACCCACCAGCTATATCTTCGCACGCAAGGAAGTGCCTCCTTATTACGCACAAAAAAATGAATACTCCCCCTGTTAGCTGGGACCCAGTATAGTGGCAGGCTGACTTGTGGGCCTACTAAGTTGACGGGGACGGAGGGCTTTGTCAACTTAGTCAATATGCACGATTCTAGCTCCAGTGACCGTACGATGTCCATCCAACGGCCGTAGTGCTTCTTCAACCTCTGGTCTTCTTGCTCCAGCCGCCCAAACCAGCGCCGGTCGTGCCTCATGCTCCTGCCTCCCATGGCCGGCTGCGATGCGGCGGAGGCCTCACCGCCCCCTACTACTCCCACCGCTGGCCAGGCCATCCCTCTACTCACCCACACCCCCTGTTACTCTGCGGCGACGGCAGCCTCACACCGCAGCGAACCAGTGCCCTCGTACTCCTCTACGCGTGGGCATCCACTGCCGCGTCTTCCCCGGCTCCGCTGTCCCCTTCCTAGGCCTCGCCGTCGTCCACCGCCCTGGTGCTCTCGGCTCGGCGTGGTCAACATGGTCAAGGAACGGCTTCCATCGGACGTGGACTGTACGTGGAGAGGCTGACAGCTGGGTCCACGGCCGCAGCAAGGAAGTGCCTCCTTATTACGTGCAAAATAATTATTCCTCCACCTGACAGCGGGACCCACCGGACGGGCCACCGTATTTCGCAACCCCTGACTGCTGGGACCCACCAGCTACATCTTCGCACGAAGGAAGTGCCTGACAGTCGGGACCCACCTGGTCGAAGCATACGTAGCGTTGTCATTATGGTCGTGAACGTGTATGTACATATATACTGGTGGATGTAGAGGCGCGCACGTGTTGTAGTAGAGGGCCAGGGTGCAAGAAAGAAAATATGGCCACGTATGTGTACATACTGCGGGGTCTCGAACGCCTACTCGCGCATACTTACGGCGAGGGCGTTGACATGGCTGGGTCGGAACGAGAAACAGCGTCTCGTCATGTTCATGGGGAGGCAACGGAATGCGTCGTGTTCATGGGGAGGCAACAGAATGCGTCGTGTTCATGGGGAGGCAACGGAATGCGTCGTGTTCATGGGAGGCAACGGAACGCGTGGGAGCCAACCGGCTGGGTCAGAACGGAATGCGTGGTCATGTTCATCGGGAGGGCTTGGACGGAACAGGCGATGGAAACGAGGCCTGGCGTACCGCAAGAACGGAGGAAACGGCCTTGTGTTCGACCGGCCACGTTCGAAACGGGATCCTGTTCATCGGGAGGGGTCTGGCGTACCGCAAAACGGAGGAAACGGACCTCCTACGGTCGAAACGGGGGTCCTGTTGATCGGGAGGGGTGTGGCGTACCGCAAAACGGAGGAAACGGACTACGGTCGAAACGGGGGTCCTGTTCATCGGGAGGGGTGTGGCGTACCGCAAAACGGAATCCCCAGGATACTGTTCATCTCCACCATCGACCTCCTCCAGCCATCGCAACCGCGCTCACCTGTTCAAAATCCTACTTCACACACTCCCTAGCGCCAACCGCAACTGTTCATCTCACACGAGACTCCTGCACCAAACCGTCAGCCGCCAGCATGCACTCGCACCGCTCTAACTATTCACCACCCCCGTCCATTCCTCTGATTATCTCAGCCCTCTACACCACGGGAAGTCCTGTTCATACACAAACAGTCCACCACACCAACGAGTCCGTTCATCCAGAGGCACCACCACTGTTCTCACTGTCTCCCCCCCCCGCAACGCTCACTGTCCATCCAATTGATTGGCTACAGTTAGCAGAAGTAGCGAAGGGATCGCTCGATCGGGTTCAGTTAATAGCCATCGATCGATTGCTCGGGTTCAGTAATGCATAGCCTGCAGTGCTATCGCTCGGGTTCAGTTAGAGCCCAACGCCTCGCTCGGGTTCAGTTAGAGCCAACGCCTCGCACACACACGCGTACATGTACGAGAGAAACGCGCATCGCTCGGCCCCCGACCTCCCACCGTAACCGGGAACTCCCCGAAATTTTCCTCGCCCTCGCTTCTACCATGGTTTTTTCCATCATGGACGGCCCAAAGAATGTCATGCAGCTGCGTCTCCTGCCCGTCCAGGACGAAATGCCCATTTTCTGTCATGATTTTTTGTCATAGAAGTAGGAGCCCACCACATCTATGATGATACCGGGTTTTGTCACAATTATCGGCATAGAAGTGTCATATGTATGATAGAAAAAATGTTCGTTCGGCCCAAAATGTCACGAATGTGTCTTTTTTTTGTAGTGCATGAGGGCATGCTGGCCAAACACCGGCGTTCTCCTGCCTGGCCTTGTAGGCGGCAACCCACCGTGCTTCGATCTCCGCCAAGCTCTACTCACCATGGCGTGCGACCTCTTTTTTCTTGCGGCGGCGGACTCTCTTCTCTTGACTGCTTTCTGCCTTTTCCGCTCCTTCTGTGCGGCTTTGGCCGACTCTAGATCCACCACCCATTCGACTATGGCAGCCTCAAACTCCGCCCATGTAATTATCTGGCCGCCGATGGTGATGAACTCGGCGCGGCGAGATGCCATCACTTGCTTACCATGTGTTCGATCACGGGCAGCAAGGAACGCGGCGCAGTGGGATGCCATCGCTTCCTTACTAGTTACTGTGTGCCGCGCTGCCATGTATGATGCCTGGAGAGAGCTCTAGGACGGAGGGGGCAGGCAGCCGTACAGTAAGGTGGTATTCAAGAGCTCCACCACAAACGACAACAGAAATTTGGCTTCCCTTACAATTTTGCCCGTTCATTATCGCACACGGTTCATCTCCGTCGCTTCCGGAAACAGTGTGCGCTGAGCCTATTGTGTGTTGCATTATGATTGGCCGAAAGTCCAGCCACGCGGATCGCGCGTGTGCACCGTTGGATGCGCCATGATCGAACGGCAATCCACGTCCGTCACATCACACCCGTGCACCTATAGATGGATTGGATTTATATGCGCTAAATGCCTAGAAAATGCACATAATCCCCTAAATATGGTAAATGAGCCCGGAAAAATGCCAAATTTGAACACGGTGATTTGCAGGGTGTATGTTCGTCATAGCAAAAAACTCTAGGGCAAAGAACAAAGAAAATTTGGATTCCCCTTCAATCTTGAGGATTTCCCTTTCGAAAGCATGGAACTTCCTCGGTGATGGTTCAATTTATGAAGGGCGTGCATGACAACATAAGCCAAACCTTCTCAAATTTTTACCAAGGCACGGTGAGGTCATACCATGGCACCATGCTAGGCGTCATGTTTTTTAAGCATTTATTTCATTTTTTATATAGTTTAAAACCCAACAAATAGACATTTGTGGTTGACTATTGCCACACAATTCATCTAAAATATCTGTCCATTCCGTGTAAAAGGCATGAGAATTTACTAAATGGTTGTAACGCCCTCGATGCGGCTATATCTCCTACGCGTCGAAGCACGACTTAGAGGCATAACCGCATTGAAAGCAATGTCGCAAGTGAGGTAATCTTCGCAAACAACCCATGTACATAAATAAAGGGGAAAGGTACATAGTTGGCTTACACTTGCCACGTCACACAAATACATAAATAAGTCATTACATTCATCCAATACACTCAGGGTCCGACTACGGTACCAAAATAAAGATCAACCCCCAAATGCGACAAAGTCCCCGATCGCCCCAACTGGGCACCACTACTGATCATCTGGGAAGGACACATAGTAACGGCGAGAGTCTTCATCGAACTCCCACTTGAGCTCGGGCATATCATCTGGAACGGTATCATCGGTCCCTGCATCTGGTTTGGAAGTAATCTGTGAGTCACGGGGACTCAGCAATCTCGCACCCTCGCAATCAAGACTATTTAAGCTTATAGGTAAGGTAAAGGTATGATGTGGAGCTACAGCAAGCGACTAGCATATATGGTGGCTAGCATATTCGCAAAAGAGAGCAAGAAGAGAAGGCAAAAGCACGGTCGAACAACTATGATCAAGAAGTGATCCTAGAACAACCTACGTCAAGCATTACTCCAACACCGTGTTCACTTCCCGGACTCCGCCGAGAAGAGACCATCACGGTTACACACGTGGTTGATGCATTTTAATTAAGTTAAGTTTTAGGTTATCTACAACCGGTCATTAACAAATTCCCATCTGCCCATAACCGCGGGCATGGCTTTCGAAAGTTCAAATCCCTGCAGGGGAGTCCCAACTTAGCCCATCACAAGATCTCACGGTCAACGAAGGATATTCCTTCTCCCAAAACAATCCGATCAGACTCGGCATCCCGGTTACAAGACATCCTCGACAATGGTAAAACAAGTCCAGCAACACCGCCCGAATGTGCCGACAAATCCTGATAGGAGCTGCACATATCTCGTTCTTAGGGCACACTCAGATTGTCCAAACTTCCGGTAGGCCAGCCTAGAGTTGCCCCTGGTGGCCACCGGCGGCTGAGGAGGTGGACCAACACTCAGAGGAGCACTGGCCTGGGGGGTTTAATAAAGATGACCCTTGGGCTCCGGAAACCCAAGGGAAAAAGAGGCTAGGTGGCAAATGGTAAAACCAAGGTTGGGCATTGCTGGAGAAGTTTTATTCAAGGCGAACTGTCAAGGGGTTCCCATTATAACCCAACCGTGTAAGGAACGCAAATCCGGGAACATAACACCGATATGACGGAAACTAGGGCGGCAAGAGTGGAACAAAACACCAGGCATAAGGCCGAGCCTTCCACCCTTTACAAAGTATATAGGTGCATTAAGATAAACAAGATAATACGGTGATATCCCAACAATAAACAATGTTCCAACAAGGAACGATCTCCAATATTCACCTGCAACTAGCAACGCTATAAGAGGGACTGAGCAAAGCGGTAACATAGCCAAACAACGGTTTGCTAGGACATGGTGCGTTAGAGGTTTGACATGGCAATATGGGAGGCATGATAAGAAAGTGGTATGTATCGTAGCATAGGCATAGCAAAAGAGCGAGCATCTAGCAAGCAAAGATAGAAGTGATTTCGAGGGTATGGTCATCTTGCCTGCAAAGTTCTCAGAGTTGCCTTGATCCTCGTAAGCGAACTCAACGGGCTCCTCGTTCACGAACTCATCTCCCGGCTCTACCCAAACAAGAACAACAAGCAAAAGGAACACAATCAACCACGTGCAATGCTCAAGCAACATGATGCAAACATGGTATGATATGCGGGATGCGGTATGTGATGCATATGCAAGATTTGGAAAAGAATGATTGAACCGGGCCTCGACTTGGAAAACCAAGAGTGCCACTGGAAAGGTGAGATGATTTCGGTCGAAATCGATATAAAGATCACCGGAATCGGATGCACGGTTTGGAAATGGCAAGCAAAACAAATATGGCACCGGTCTGCGATTAACAGCAAGTGACCAACCAAATGCATCAGATAAATATGCTACAGCACTCAAACATGACAACAAAATACATGGCAGGGATCCACTCATGATGCTTGACAAAATATGAACACTGAGCTACGGCTAATTCATCCATTAATAGGTTCAAACAAGCATGTTAAAAGTGCAAATGATTACAGGTTTCAGACTTAGTGAAATTAACAGCAAATCTGGAATTTATCATCAGGAAGCAATCTTTAGAGCATGAAAACTACATGCTACGGAACATATCATGGCAAGGCAAGGCATGGCGTGAAATTACTCAAAGCACATAACAAAAGTCCCTTAGTGACCTTGAGCCAAAAGGGATCAGAAAATACAATTGCAAGCATGTGAACATAGCAAAAACATAAACCGATTCAGACTTGGTGAAAAACTGGAGCATGCAAAATAGATTAACAAGTAGGCATTTTTACGAGCTCGATGCACTCACTACAGAGCATGGCATGACAAACTAAGCATACACCCATCAAGAAGACATGGCATAGAAGGAAGCTAGACATGGCAGGAACAACAACATAGCATGCACGGATCAATATCAACATCCTCGGCAAAATCGCTAAACATGACAACAATCTGCCAGGAACATTTTATAGCAAAAGTAGAGCTCGATTGACTCAAGATAGGGTGCTCCATAAATGCAAACAAAGGCATGGATGGATAGAGCACCACAATATTAATGAAACATCCTTACTGATCATCCTCAAAAGAGGCACGGATCACTAGGAAACAACATGAACATATGGCATAAAAACAATATCAGGACAAGGACTTAGTGAAATTCTAAGTCCCTGAAATCAGCATCAACGATTAAGCTACTTTGCATGCTTGTGCTAGTCACCACAAATATCACAAAAATACATGGCATACGCCCTTGTAAAGATGGCATGGCATTCTACAAAACACATGTAGCGCTCAGGATCATAGCATACACACATTAATCATGGCAAAAATGACAAAACGCCATTTGCTGAAACAGATCTGCAACTTTCCTCACATAGCCCTCTTCCAACAGCATTTCGGGCATCAAGATGAGCTCAAACGAAAATTATGCAGTGAGATGAAATGATCTACTCGTCGAGACGAACATTTTGATATGGTACACGCATGAATCGGAGCTACGGATGCAGAGTTATGGCATGTGGAAGAATGCAAAATCTAGGGTTTTGGGGGAAATTAGGTCAACCGAGTGATGCTCCAGATCCAGATCCGGCCGGAGACATTGTAGCAGGGCGCGGAGGCCGAGGTTCGCCGAAGGTTGACCGGCACAGGGGCGCGGTGGCTGGACTTGTCGAGGAGAGGAGGGGCTTGGGGAGGTCGCCGGAGACCTGCCGGAGTGCGTTGACGGCGCTGGTGGCGGCGGTGGCCGTCGGAGGCGCGGTGGCGGTGGCCGGCGCCGGAGTGGCGGTGAGGCGAGGTGGCCGGTGACGGCTCGGGCCGGCGCAGGAGCCTGCGGCGCGCAGCGGCGCCCGGTGGAGAAGCCGGCGAGCGGGCGGCGCTGGCGCGTGGGATCGGGCGGCGAGATCCCCAGCGCTCGGGGCCGCGAATGGGCCTTGGGGGCCCGGTTTGGGCCTCCCGGGCCGGTGGCGTGGAGAGGTCCGGCGGGACACGTGGCGGAGCCTCGTTGGGCGGCGGCGGCGGGCGGACGTGTCCGGCCCAATTCTGACACGTCCGGCGGCGAGGGGAGCAGATTTCTAGGATTTGGAAGGAGGGGATCCGGGATTTGGAATGAGGGGTCTATATATAGGCGTAGAGGGAGCTAGGGAGCTCCAAATGAGGTGCGGTTTGCGGACACGCGATCGTGATCGAACGCTCTAGATGATGGGAGAGGTTTTGGTGGGTTTTGGTCCACTTTGGAGGGATGTTGAGCTGCAACACACACGAGGCCTTTTCGGTCCCTCGGTTAACCGTTGGAGTATCAAACGAAGTCCAAATGGCATGAAACTTGACAGGCGGTCTACCGGTAGTAAACCAAGGCCGCATGACAAGTCTCGGTCCAATCCGAAAACGTTTAACACACACACGAAAAAGAGGTAGAAAGGACCACCGGAGGACATAGGAGCGCCGGAATGCAAAACGGACAACGGGGAAAATGCTCGGATGCATGAGACGAACACGTATGCAAATGCAATGCACATGATGTCATGATATGAGATGCATTACAAAGACAAAACACACGGAGACAAAAACCCGACAACGATGAAATAGAATAACTTAGTGCCAGAAATGGCAAGAGTTGGAGTACAAATAAGGTAAATTACATCCGGGGTGTTACAACACTCCACCACTACGAAAGGATCTCGTCCCGAGATCTAGGACTGGAAAAACTCCGGGTACTCAGAACGGAGGTGATCCTCGCGTTTCCAGGTGGCTTCATGGTTGGAATGATGTGACTACTTGACTTTGAGGAATTTGATTGACTTGTTGCGAGTCTTGCGCTCAGTTTCTTCAAGAATAGCAACTGGGTGCTCATGATAAGAAAGGTCTTCTTGGAGATCAATGTCTTCGAAGTTGACGGTGTGGTCAGGGGTCTTGAAGCACTTGTAGAGTTGAGAGACATGAAACACGTCGTGCACATTTTCAAAGTTGGAGGGAAGCTCAAGTTGATAGGCGAGATCGCCTCTCTTGCTGACAATCTTGAAAGGACCCACGTATCTAGGGGCAAGCTTCCCTTTGATACTGAAGCGACGAGTACCTGTCATTGGAGAGACACGGAGTTAAACATGGTCTCCGATCTCGAAAGCCAAATCACGATGCTTGCTATCATAGTAGCTCTTCTGGCACGATTGCGCGGCTTTGAGGTTATCACGAATGACTTTGCACATCTCTTCTGCCTCTGTGATCAAGTCATTACCAAGAAGTTGACGTTCACCAGTCTCTGACCAGTTAAGAGGAGTACGACACTTCCTGCCATAGAGAATTTCGAATGGGGCCTTGCCCGAACTTGCTTGGAAGCTGTTGTTGTAGGAAAACTCAGCATATGGAAGACAATCTTCCCACTTCATACCGAAAGAGATGACGCAAGCCCTGAGCATATCTTCAAGAATCTGATTGACATGCTCGACTTGGCCACTAGTTTGGGGATGAAAAGTTGTGCTGAAACGGATGTTGGTGCCCATGGCCTTCTGAAAAGAATCCCAAAACTTCAAGGTGAAGATGCTGCCATGATCTGAAGAAATCAACTGCGGAATGCCGTGTAGAGAGACAATCCGAGAGGTATATAGCTCTGCTAATTGGGCTGCTGTGATGGATTCTTTGATAGGAAGGAAATGAGCCACTTTAGTGAGTTCGTCGATGACCACGAAGATAGCATCATTGCCACGCTTGGACTTTGGAAATCCAGTCACAAAGTCCATCTCAATGGTGGTCAAACTTCCATTCTGGAATGGCAAGAGGTTGGTGGAGACCAGCTGGTCGTTGGTGTTCTGCCTTCACTCTTCTGCAGACATCACATTCATTCATGAACTGAGCAATCTCGCGCTTCATTCGAGTCCACCAATACGACTGCTTGAGGTCATGGTACATCTTTATACTTCCAGGGTGAATAGAGAGGAGTGAATTGTGAGCCTCGTTCATAATGACTTTACGAAGGTCACCTTTAGGCACAACAATGCGATCCTCGAAGAATAGAGTATCCTTGTCATCAAGGCGATAGCACTTGTACTTGGGTTGACTCTTGGCAATCCCAATCTTCACCTTCTTCACCACGTCATGTTTTTCAAGCACATATTTCATTGTTCTATAGTCAATAACCCAGTAAATGACGCGTTTGTGGTTGACTATTGCCACACATTCCATTGAAATCTCTTCCCATTCCTTGTAAAAGGATTGAGAAATTACTAAATACCATGAGTATGGCTTTTCTAGACCGTTCTTGTGCACCCTTTCATGCACCAATTGTTTGAATTTGAATTACGTGCATTAATGCCTACAAAATGCACATAATCCCCTAAATATTGTAAATGAACCCAGAAAAGTGTCAAATTTGAACACGGTGATTAGCAGGGTTTATGTTCATCATAGAAAAAAAAACTCATGGATGAAGGACAAAGGAAATTTGGATTCCCATTCAATCTCGGTGATTTACAATCGTACACGATTCATCTCCGTCGCCTCTGCGAACCGTGTGTGTTCACTCACACATGCAAAAGGAAAAGAAAACCTTCGCCCACTTCATCCCCACTCACTCGCCGCGGACTCCTCTGCAACTCTACACCCTAAGCTTGATGACTGTTGGCGGCGAGCGTAGGTCGCGCTCCAAACGGCACAGGATTTCGCCTCCACCGCTTTTTGCCGCCTATCTGCACCGTATTCTAGACTCTGGTCGACTGGGGTTTTCTGCAGGATTGGGCCGGGGATTTTTCTCATGGAGAAGGTAATCAACTTAATTAGAGAAATCTTCACTCATCTCTTATCGCAGTCCATCCGTCGCTGTTAATCAACCGGTGGAAATTGTTGTGGAATCATTTTTGTTCTAGCTAATTCGTGGGTGTTCATTCATGTGTGCACAGTGCGAGCACAAATTGGACAACTGTGGTCGTGGCCAGTCAGAAACGAAGTTCTATCTCACCATTCCGGATGACTTCAGGGAGTGCTCGGAATGTTCAATCTGAACCTACCACGGTCGGCATGGCCTAAATTTTTGAACATATACCGTCTGTTGCTACATTATCTATATATTTGCATCAAATCTTTGTTACATTATCTATTTTTAATTCTATATTTTTGTACTTTGCTTCCATCTATATATGGATATGTTCTATCAGTTACTCCCATATTTGCATCTTGCTTGGTTATTTCAATATATCTATTTTACGATCTTAATTTTCATTTCAAGCAGTACATCCCTTGGTTTGCAAGAACATGAGTAGAAGGAAATCTTGGGCTTTACTTTGCTGATGACTCCCAGGATGTCATATTGACAATGCAACATGGATTTATAATGACGGTTAGCGTAAAACTTGATAAAGATGGTCACTCCTATTTTAATGCGGACCTTTCGAGAAAAATGTCTAAGTGTTATGAACTGAAAGCTGGCAATAAAATTCTAGTGCATGCACCACAGCCTGGTTTAATTAATATGGATGTTTACTTCCCCAACGTCATCAGCCGATCAAAGTCTGATCGAGGTTAGTGTCCTTTCAACTTTCTCCATGATGTCATATTACTATTTAAGCAACCAATTGATCACTATTTAAGCAACCAATTGTGATATCATATTCTGACTCCGTTCCTAGGCAATAACAAATTCTGTTTACCAATTTATGCGCACTATATATTCTTCTGGCATGTTCTGAATAAATAATACCTTTCCACCTTTTAAGCAGGATATGTTGGATGCATAGTGAACGATATGTATGTTACTAAGCGTACCAAATATCATTGGAAGGACTTGAAGCATGTCATAAACTTTGTTGATAATCTGACAGAGATAGCACAGCGTATGAACGCTGGATTTTGGATGGGATTAATTAGACCTATGGTGCACACATTGAAAAAGACCAATTGTGTGCACAAAGCACTGGTAAAAAGTCTTATTTTAATGTTGATGCTCATAAACTATATATATTTTCAATGATATGTTAGAATTGTTTTTATTCTACATGTCAGCCGCCCCTGTAGCCGTTCCTGGATCGATTTCCCGGCGTGGTCGAATTACACTTGTGCCTGCTAATAACGCCATAGTGATTTCAAGGTACTACATTTCCCACAAAAATGGAACCATTCAAATTAACAAGTTCTCGCTTCTCGTGGCAATGCATCCATATTGGAAAATTGGAGACACTGTTCTACTCCTGCTCTACCAAGGCACAGGAGGGCTCTTCCTTTTCATTGACGAGATGTCGAGTCGCCGTGATCAAGCTGCTAGCTTCCAGTGGATAGTTGTGGTTGTTGGCCCTCAGCCTCTTAAAATGTGCTAGCTGTTACTATATATGTTAAGTATGTAGATATGGACCATATGGTTGTTGGCCCTTAACCTCTTAAAATGTGATAGTTGTTACTATGTTAAGTATGTAGATATGGACCATATGGTTGTCAAAACCATGTTACGAAGATCCTCCTTTTGTCGAATAGTGTAACCACTATATATATGTTACTCAAGTGTTGTTACCCAAGTTCATAAATTTTCATGGGAAGTAATAGTATCGTACACAGTTCATTGAGTTTAAGCGTGTGCCTGATGTCCAGAAGGCATTTGCATATTAACTGTCCATATTGCAAATTCACACACATGTTCACACAAGGAAACATATGTGTAACATACCAATCATCGCACACGAGTACTCGCAGACGCATCGTGTGCGATACTCCTAGGCACCACAAGCAACTAGTTTGCATTTTCTAAAGTTTTTTGTACACACAGAATCACACGCGAAGTAACTGTATTGACTGTCTATGTTGTAGTTTCTCATCACAAACAGTTCATCCGAGTCAGCTGTTTGCCACGTATCACACACATCTTGTTTACACAACTCGTTTGTGTTCTTTTGGCTCATCGCAAATAGTTCATCCATGTGAACTGTATGCTGCATATCACACACATCTTGTTAAGTTGAACCGTTTTTGTTGTGTTCCCTAATCGAAAACAGTTCGTCCAAGTTAACCGTATACCGTATATCGCACACACATTGATATGGCTGCCCGTTTCTGTTGCTCTACCTCATCGCAAATAGTTCGAATGAATTAACAGTGTGTCCTGCATCGCACACACATTGTTATGGTTGCCCGTTTCTGTTGTTCAGCGTCATCGCAGACAGTTTGAATGGATTAACCATATGCCCTGCATCGCACACGCAACTAAAATATTAACCGTGTTTGATGCAGCCATCATCGCAAACATTTTGCACCTTTTTGACGGTTTTTACACCACCGTTTGTGATTATTGCATCGCACATAGTTTCGGCAAAGGGTCGCTGATCGTAGTGTCGCATTAGCAGTCTCCTGCGGTAGTGCCCCCAAGCTTGTGGGAGACTCTCTTCTTT
>NW_024111487.1:0-32447 GCF_003073215.2 Triticum urartu | reverse complement strand
GGGTAGGAGAAGGTAGTGAGGTGGAGCTGCAGCAAGCACTAAGCATATATGGTGGCTAACATACCCAAATAAGAGCGAGAAGAGAAGCAACGCAACAGTCGAGAAGTTAGAAGTGATCAAGAAGTGATCCTGAAGCTACTTATGTTCAAGCATAACACAAGATTGTGTTCACTTCCCGGACTCCGCCAAAGAGAGACCATCGCGGCTACACACGTGGTTGATTCATTTAAATTAAGTTAAGTGTTAAGTTCTCTACAACCGGATATTAAAAAATTCCCATCTGCCACATTACCGCGGGCATGGCTCTCGAAAGTTTATACCCTACAGGGGTGTCCCAACTTAGCCCATCACAAGCTCTCACAGTCAACGAAGGATGTTGGGGATATAGCTATCAGTTAAGACCCGCCCAGGAGGGGTCGGGTCAGCCCCAATGGCGGGTTACACAAGAAGCCCAATAAACATTCAAGAGGATAGTTTATTAAATCTTATAGAAGGCCCAAAGGCCTGGAGGCAGTTTAAGGCCTGGTATTATAAACCGTCGTATGTAAGGAAAGGCATGTAAAGGAAGTCACCGAGCCGGACACGATTATGAGTCGGCCGGGACTCTATAGGCCACCAGGCGTCAACCCGTGTATATAAGGGGACGACCCGATGGCGGCTTAGAGCAAGAAACAAGAGATCGATAACCAAGCCAGCGAGTTAAGCCTCTTGGTGAACGAAACCCCCAGCAATACCAACACAACTAGACGTAGGCTTTACCTTCATCATAAGGGGCCGAACTAGTATAAAACCTCTCGTGTCCTTTGTCACGATTAACCCCTTTAAGCTTCCTAGTTGCGATGGCCCTACGACTAAGTCCTTTCTCTAGGACATCTGCCGTGACAATTCCACGACAGTTGGCGCCCATCGTGGGGCCAGCGCATGGTGGATTTGAGTTCTTGAAGGGCAACTTCGAAGGGCTCAAGATGCTATGGGCCGGATGACCAAGAATCGTCGTGGCAAGCTCTACATCGACGATGAAGGCTGGGGCCTCGAGGCCGGCTCAATTGAGTACGGGTACTGGGTCCCCTTCGACGGAATTCACGTTTTCATCAGCCTGATCGGCGAGTCAGGCCCTGAGCCAGATGTCCACACCAACCTCATCGAAATGGCTTAGTGCGCAAGGACCACCCATGTTCAATCTGTCGTGAAGCATGCCTTCGTAGGCTAAGTCCACGGTGGTGAATACTCTGAAGGATCGGTGGAGGGCGGTGAGACGGCCGTCTGTTCTGACACTGCATCATCAACGGGTGAGACGGACTCTTTGTACCAGCTGCAGGACGGCATGCTCGGGGGCTGCTCGGATGGCAGCAGTATTCTGGACCCTCTTGAGCCACCGAATTGGGCCGGAGTCTTCATGGAAGGGACACAGCCCGGGCAGAACTCTACAGCAGCGGCGGCAACAGCTACCGGGTCGGTTGCAGCCGGGTCAGGAGACCCCGCGCGCCCCCTGGCTCAGATTCTAATGGACCTCATGGATAAACTGACGACTCTATTGACTGCCGTGGTAGAGCCAGCGGATAAAGCCCGGCACGACGCAGAGGTGGCACGCGTACGTGAAGATATGGTGCAAGCTAAGGAAAATCTAGCCGCAGAGGAAGTCAGGATGGCAGCAGAGCGGGCGGCTTTGGACCTTCGTGCTCAACATCTTCAAGCGGAGACCTTCCCGCTCTCGGTGGATATTAACGCGTCAAACGAGGTCATGAGGAGGAGGCATTAGAAAACTCAGTCATGTCTACCTCTGACGCTTGATCCTAGGAACCTATTCCATACACCCGGAGCTGGGGGAAGCAACCCGCCGGAGGCAAACCGGATCACGACACCCGGCGGACCGGTTCAGCCGCGTGCCATGGAACCACCTCGTATAATTACCGCTCCACCTCATTACGTACCAACACCGCTGGGTCACTTCTCCAACCCCTTGGAAAACCTCATCGCAGCGTCGACTCGTTTGGCGGCTCTCCCGATGGAAGGCGACTCACCGGCGGCGGTTGAAATGCGGAGGGTAAGAGAACTTCTTCAAACAGCTCTGGCACAGCAGGATGCGTACTCCTACAGTCGAGATAGGCTCCATTCAACTCCTCGCCCAAGCCGGAGCCCGAGCTATAGTAGGCATATGGAATCCGCAGACATGTCAAGCAATGCTCAACGCCACAACCGGCCACACAGGCATGAGCCGGTGCGGGCTGGAGCCCTTAACTTGACGGACCAGGAGAGGATTCGCCAAGAGGCGGAACGAGCGGTTCAAATGGCAGTAGATCAGGCGGCTCATCAAACTTTTCCGGCTTATCCAGCAACCTCAGTCGAGGCAAGAGTGGCCATAAGAACTGGAGGCGTTCCTTGCTTGGTGCCGGCCATATGTAATGAGCGTCTGTCGAAGGACTTTAAGGGGCCTCGTAAGGTGCCTAATTACACGGCTGACTTATAGCCCAGGGCTTGGATTGAGAGTTATGAGATGGATATGGAGTTGTTGGAGGTCAGCGACGCAGCAATGGCCAAGTATTTCACTATGATGTTGGATGGAACAGCTCATACTTGGTTGAAGGGGTTGCCGCCTAATTCTATCAGCTCATGGGTGGAGTTAAAGGCCCGGTTCATCCAGAACTTCAAAGACACATGTAAGCAGCCTATGTCGATTGTGGACCTAACTAATTGTAAGCAAGAGGACGGTGAGTCTACAACCCATTGGGTGCGCCGGGTCAAGGAGATAATAGATTCGTCTGATAAGATGGATGCCGGCTTAGCAGTTTTGATGTTGGAGAAAAATTGTCGTTTTGAACCTCTGAAGCAGAAGTTGGGGCAGCTCAAGCGTGACTGTAATGACATGGGCCAGTTGATGGCAGCTCTCGTCAAGTATGCTGATTCTGATAGTACCAAAGACCCGATGTCTGACGAAGAGAAGACAGCGAAGGGAAAGAAGAACCACAACGGCAAGGGTCACTAGCATAACCCGACAAATCAAGGAGGTAATAAACGCAAGGCTGATGAGTTTGTTGCTAACACCAATGGACACGGCGTAAATCAACGGCGCAAGGGCAGACAACCCCCTCGGTCGGGCAGGTCAGGTCCCACCCTTGAGCAACTATTGAATGAACCTTGTCCAAGGCACGACACCCGAGAGAAGCCAGCCACTGATATGTCTCCGTCGTATCTACTTTTCCAAACACTTTTGCCCTTGTTTTGGACTCTAACTTGTATGATTTGAATGGAACTAACCCGGACTGACGCTGTTTTCAGCAGAATTGCCATGGTGTTGTTTTATGTGTAGAAAACAAATATTCTCAGAATGACCTGAAACTCCACGGAACATCTTAGAAAAAATAATAAAAAATCCTTGCCAAAGACGAAGACCAGGGGGCCCACACCCTGTCCACGAGGGTGGGGGGCACCCCCCCCTCTAGGGCGCGCCCCCTACCTCGTGGGCCCCCTGGATGCCCTCCGACGCCAACTCCAACTCTATATATTTGCTTTCGGAGAGAAAAAACCAGAGAGAAGAAATCATCGCGTTTTACGATACGGAGCCGCCACCAAGCCCTAAAACCTCTTGGGAGGGCTGATCTGGAGTCCGTTCGGGGCTCTGGAGAGGGGGATTCGTCGCCGTCGTCATCATCAACCATCCTCCATCACCAATTTCATGATGCTCACCGCCATGCGTGAGTAATTCCATCGTAGGCTTGCTGGACGGTGATGGGTTGGATGAGATTTATCATGTAATCGAGTTAGTTTTGTTAGGGTTTGATCCCTAGTATCCATTATGTTCTGAGATTGATGTTGCTATGACTTTGCTATGCTTAATGCTTGTCACTAGGGCCCGAGTGCCATGATTTCAGATCTGAACCTATTATGTTTTCATGAATATATGTGAGTTCTTGATCCTATCTTGCAAGTCTATAGTCACCTACTATGTGTTATGATCCGGCAACCCCGAAGTGACAATAATCGGGACCACTCCCGGTGATGACCATAGTTTGAGGAGTTCATGTATTCACTATGTGCTAATGCTTTGTTCCGGTTCTCTATTAAAAGGAGGCCTTAATATCCCTTAGTTTCCAATAGGACCCCGCTGCCACGGGAGGGTAGGACAAAAGATGTCATGCAAGTTCTTTTCCATAAGCACGTATGAATATGTACGGAATACATGCCTACATTACATTGATGCATTGGAGCTAGTTCTGTGTCACCCTATGTTATGACTGTTACATGATGAACCGCATCCGGCATAATTATCCATCACTGATCCGATGCCTACGAGTTTTCCATATACTGGTTTACGCTTATTTACTTTCCCGCTGCTACTGTTACAATCACTACAAAATACCAAAAACATTACTTTTGATGTCTTTACTTTTGTTGCCGCTACCACCACTATCATATTACTTTGCTACTAAACACTTTGCTGCATATACTAAGTTTCCAGGTGTGGTTGAATTGACAACTCAGCTACTAATACTTGAGAATATTCTTTGGCTCCCCTTGTGTCGAATCAATAAATTTGGGTTGAATACTCTACCCTCGAAAGCTGTTGCAATCCCCTATACTTGTGGGTCATCAGCCACCCACCTGTGGAAAGATTGTACGATCATGAAGGCGTTTAAAAATTCAAACGCGTTTGATGGAGGTCACGACCCAGGTGGCGGTTCAGGTGGAGGCAGTTTCCAAGGCCCGGGCGCTGGTTTAGGTGGATGAGGATTTCACGGTCAGGGCCATCCTGGTAACCAAGGAGGATATAATCCACAACCCGGCCAAGGTCATTAGCAGCAACTGTCCGGATATCAGAGCAACCCAAAACAACTAAATAGTGGGCAATACCATGTATTCACCACTAGTTTATGTAAGATGGACCAGAAGCTTCACAAGAGGGCCGTCAATGCCGTTGAGCCGGCGATTCCATGTTACTTACGTTGGTCAGAGCAGCCTATTGTGTGGAGCAGAGAGGATCACCCACCCCGGGTCGATAATCCGAGTCACTTGGCTTTGGTAGTGGCGCCTCAGGTTGGTGGATACAAATTCACTAAGGTACTCATGGATGGAGGCAGCAGCATCAACATCCTCTACTATGAGACGTTTCGGCGAATGGGGTTGACTGATAAGAGTCTTAAACAATCCAACACTGTTTTTCACCGTGTGGTTCCTGGCAAGTCAGCGTACCCGGTGGGTAAGATTGAACTGGAAGTAGCCTTTGGGGATGAGTATGATTCCAAAACAGAAAAATTAACCTTTGAGGTGGTGAAGATCAAAAGCCCATATCATGCTCTTTTTGGACGGCCGGCTTATGCCAAGTTCATGGCTCGGCCATGTTATGTATATTTGTAGCTCAAGATGCCGGGCTATAAGGGCACTATCATAGTACATGGGAGCCGGAAAATAGCTTTGGAGTGTGAAGAAGGTGATGCTGCCTATGCTGAATCTGTTTGTGCAACAGAGTAGTTAAAGTTTTACAAGGATCATGTTGACCCGGCAGACATGACATCATTAAAGAAACCAACAACAGAGCATGAGCCGGTGTTGAAATTCAAATCAGCTGATGACACCAAGATGGTTGACTTTGTGCCTGGCGACTCATCCAAGCAGTTCATCATCAGTGCAAACTTGGATCCAAAATAGGAAAGCGCACTCATCGAGTTCATCCGTGAGAACCGGGACATCTTTGCATGGAAACCTTCAGACATGTCGGGTGTCCCGAGGGAACTCGCTGAGCACACTCTCAATATTGATCCAAAGTTTAAACCTGTCAGACAGTTTCTCCGACGGTTCAATGAAGAAAGGCGCAAGGCCATTGGAGAAGAGGTGGCCCGACTCTTGGCGGCCGGGTTCATCGTAGAAGTCTTTCACCCAGAGTGGTTAGCCAACCCGGTGCTTGTACTCAAAAAGAATGGCACCTGGTGTATGTGTGTGGATTACACCGATCTGAACAAGGCTTGTCCGGCTGATCCTTTTGCCCTCCCCGTATTGATCAGATCATCGATGCTACAGCGGGTTGCACATGTTTGAGTTTCTTGGATGCTTACTCAGGTTATCATCAAATTAAGATGGCGGTCAAAGATCAGGAGAAGACGGCTTTTATCACTCCTTCTGGAGCTTTCTGCTATGTGTCTATGCCTTTTGGGCTTAAGAGTGCCCATGCAACTTACCAACGGTGTGTACAGAATTGTCTTCATGATCAGATTGGGCGTAATGTTCATGCTTATGTGGATGATATAGTGGTAAAATCTAGGAAAGAGGAAACATTGGTCACAGACCTGAAAGAGACCTTCGATAATCTCCGGGTCTACAAAATGATGCTTAACCCAACCAAGTGTGTTTTTGGAGTCCCAGCCGACAAGCTCTTGGGTTTTTTGGTGTCCAACCGAGGTATTGAAGCTAACCCGGAGAAAATCAAGGCAATTACATCCCTGGCCAAACCAACATGCATCAATGATGTTCAACGACTGGCGGGTCGTGTTGCTTCTTTGAGCCGGTTCATAAGCCGGTTAGGGGAGAAGGCAATGCCTTTGTATCAGATGATGAAGAAAACAAATGATTTTGTTTGGAGCGATGCTGCAAACTCTGCTTTTGAAGATCTGAAGACACAGCTTGCTGAGCCGCCGGTCCTGGCTGCTCCAGTTGAGAAAGAGCCGTTGTTGTTATACGTGGCCGCCAACTCACGAGTTGTTAGTGTGGCTATTGTGGTGGAGCGCAAGGAGGCTGGCAAGGAACATCCGGTTCAACGACCGGTTTACTACGTCAGTGAGGTGTTAATTGAATCCAAGCAACGATATCCACATTGGCAGAAGCTCGTGTATGGGGTGTTCATGGCAAGCCGGAAGCTTAAACATTATTTTCAGGGTCATCCAATCACTGTGGTTAGCTCTGCTCCCTTGGGAGACATCATTCAAAACAGAGAAGCCACTGGACGAGTCGCCAAGTGGGCCATTGAGCTTGGGTCTCATGGATTGAAGTATGTACCACGTACTGCGATCAAATCTCAAGCACTAGTTGACTTCATTACTGACTGGACAGAGATGCAGATGCCAGAAGAGAAGCCAGACAACACGTATTGGACTATTCATTTTGATGGGTCCAGACAGTTGGAAGGCTCAGGGGCTGGAGTTGTTTTAACCTCTCCTCAAGGTGACAAATTTTGTTATGTGTTACGGCTGATGTTTCCTTGCACTAACAATGCAGCAGAGTATGAAGCCTTGCTCCATGGTCTTCGAGTGGAAAAAGAGATGAGTTTGAGCCGGGTCAGATGTCTTGGCGACTCAGATTTAGTGGCTCAACAGGTATCAGGCAAGTGGGATTCCAAGAATCCTCTCATGGAGGCTTATCGCCGGGAGGTTGATGCTGTTGCAGGGCATTTTAAAGGTTATCAGGTGGAGCACATTGACCGTAGGAAGAACGAAGCGGTTGATGCTTTAAGCCGGTTGGGGTCTCAGCATAAGCCAGTACCACCTAACACCTTTTTGGATGTTTTGCATAACCCGTCTGTCAAGTTGCCCACAGATTGGATAGTTGGTGGCGCAGTTGGTGGCGGCTCTTCATGTCATCCCAGATTGGACAGTGTCATTCTTGGCTTACATGACCTGGGGAGAGTTGCCCGCGGATGAGACCTTGGATCGACAGATAACCCGACGGTCTAAGTCAATGACGATTTCAGATGGAGAACTATACCATCGCAGCGTCTCTGGAGCTTTTCAGCGGTGTGTTTCCCCCGAAGAAGGCCAAGAAATACTTCGTGAGATACATGAAGGCGATTGTGGTCATCACGCCGGGTCAAAATCTCTGGTGGCCAAGGCTTTTCATCATGGTTTTTACTGGTTGACGGCTCACGCTGATGCAGAGGATCTGGTCAGCAGATGTGATGGATGTCAGAAGTTCGCATGACGAGCACATGTGCCGGCTCAAGAGATCCGGATGATTCTAATCACTTGGCCATTTGCGGTCTGGGGGCTTGACATGGTGGGAACTTTCAAAAGGTCTAAGCATAAAAAGACACATCTCTTAGTGGCAGTTGATAAATTCACTAAGTGGGTTGAGGCAGAACTGGTGAGTAAGTGTGATGCAGCCACGGCGGTTCAGTTCATGAAAAATGTGATCTTCCGCTTTGGTTTTCCACACAGCATTATCACTGACAATGGCACTAATCTATCCCAAGGGGCTATGGAGGAGTTTTGTCAACGTGAGCATATCCGGCTTGATGTTTCTTCTGTAGCTCATCCTCAATCCAATGGTCAAGCTGAGAGAGCAAATCAGGAAATTTTAAAAGGTCTCAAACCCTGGCTTATGGTTCCCTTACAGCAAACGCCGTGTTGTTGGGTAGAGGAATTACCCTCGGTGTTGTGGAGTATCAATACCACACCTAACAGGTCTACAGGTTACACGCCTTTCTTCATGGTGTATGGAGCAGAAGCAGTGTTGCCTAGTGACATCCGTCATGACTCGCCCCATGTGGCAGCTTATGTTGAAGCTAATAATGAACAAGCCAGACAGGATGCACTCGACTTGTTAGATGAATAAAGAGACTTAGCAGCGGCTCGATCAGTAATTTATCAACAAGACCTGCGCCGTTATCACAACCGCCGAGTTAAGTCCAGGACTTTTCAGGAAGGCGACCTGGTGCTCCGGCTCATCCAGGATCTGTCAGATGCACACAAGTTATCCCCACCTTGGTAAGGACCCTTTGTGGTCAGCAAGAACTTAAACAACGAGTCGTATTACCTCATTGACGTTTGAGAGCACAAAGACTCCCGTAAGTCGGAAGAGGAGACCCGCCGGCCGTGGAACATTGCTCAACTTCGGCCATACTACACCTGAGCCACCGGCTCTCATCATGTACATACTTTAACATTGTATATACCATGATAAGCAATAAAGTAAGACCATCGGTCTCTTTTCTTTTCAAAGATTAGGCATCTTTGTTATTTCTTATTTTCAAATGACTATTAAGGAGCTGATCATATTTGAATCAAGTCTAACCTTTTTTGGTTCGGCTTATGATCGTATTCGAATCTAGCTGCAATTATCATGGTTACTTGGGGGCTTCCTGTTTAAACATAGGTCATATTTGAACCAAAGAGAACATAGCTGTCGTAACCCTCTTGATCGGCTCAAGGCCAAACTCACTAGGGGGCTTCCTGATCGTATCTGAATCATAGCTTAACCCCTTTTGGGTACGACTTGGATCGTATTCAAATCAGGGTTGTTAAAAACCTCTAAAGGTCATTTGGGGGCTTCCTGTTCAAACATAGGTCGTATTCGAACCAAAGAGAACATAGCTGTCGGTACCCTCTTGATCAGTGCAACGCCAAAGCCACTGGGGGCTATATGGTCGTATTTGAACCTTAGCTTAACCCCTTTGGTCCGGTTTACTGATCGTATTCTAATCAGAAGCCACCAACCTTTAAATATAAGGTTAAATCGTACTTGTTACCTGTTATTTGCTTTTTAGTTTTTTGTTGCTTCAATTCCACAAATAATTCCTAGTTGCGATGGCCCTATGACTAAGTCCTTTCTCTAGGACATCTGCCGTGACAATTCCATGACAAAGGATATTCCTTCTCCCGGAAAGACCCGATCAGTCTTGGAATCCCAGTTACAAGACATTTCGACAATGGTAAAACAAGACCAGCAAAGCCGCCCGACTGTGCCGACAAATCCCGATAGGAGCTGCACATATCTCGTTCTCAGGGCACATCGGATTGTCCAAACTTCCGGTAGGCTAGCCCAGAGTTGCCCCTGGTGGCCACCGGCGGTTGACAGGTTGGACCAACACTCAGAGGAGCACTGGCCCAGGGGTTTAAAATAAAGATGACCCTTGAGTCTGCGGAACCCAAGGGAAAAGGCTTAGGTGGCAAATGTTAAAACCAAGGTTGGGTCTTGCTGGAGGAGTTTTATTCAAAGCAAACTGTCAAGGGGTTCCCATAACACCCAACCGCGTAAGGAACGCAAAATCAAGGAACATAACACCGGTATGACGGAAACTAAGGCGGCAAGAGTGGAACAAAACACCAGGCAAAAGGCCGAGCCTTCCACCCTTTACCAAGTATATAGATGCATTAAAATAAATAAGAGATAATAATGATATCCCAACGATATCCATGTTCCAACATGGAACAAACTTCAGCTTCACCTGCAACTAGCAATGCTATAAGAGGGGCTAAGCGAAAGCAGTAACATAGCCAAACAACGGTTTGCTAGGAAGGTGGGTTAGAGGCTTGACATGGCAATATGGGAGGCATGATATAACAAGTGGTAGGTAGCATGACATAACGATAGAGCGAACAACTAGCAAGCAAAGATAGAAGTGATTTCGAGGGTATGGTCATCTTGCCTGCAATGTTCTCAGAGTTGTCGAAAGCTTGATCCTCGTTAGCGTACTCAACAGATTCCTCATTCACGTACTCGTCTCCCAGCTCTACCCAAGGCAAGAACACAAGCAATGTAACAACAATCAATCACGATGCAATGCAAAAGCAACATGACGCAATACATGGCATGATATGCAAGATATGATATGCAATGCATATGCGTGCTCCAGAAGGGAAAGAATGATCAAGGCATCAACTTGTCAAACCAAGTATTTCGCTGGAACGATGAGTTGATTTCGGTTGAAATCGATATAAAGATCATCGGAAACGTATGCACGGTTTGCAAATGGCAAGCAAAACAAGAATGACACAAATCTGCGTTTAACAACATGATAGCACTTAGGATGCAACAAGAAACTAAGCTACTGCACTCCAACATAGAAACAAAGCATATGGCAGTGATGTAAAAAAGATGCTTGACAAAACATGAACACTGAGCTATGGCTAGATCACACAAGAACAGGTTCAAACAAGCATGGCAAAAGTGCAAAAGATATCAGCTTCACAGATGTAGTGAAAATACTAACATGTCAAAAACAACATCAGGAAGCACTGTTTAGAGCAAGCAAACAACATGCTATAGGAACATATCATAGCAAACAAAGGAATGGCATGATTATACTAAAAGCATAGAACAAAGTATCTTACTGAACATGAGCCAAAAAGGCACAGCAGATATGATGGCACCCATGTAAACATAGCAAGTTTTATTAACAGTTTCAGACTAGAAAAACAGAGCATGGCATAAACAGATTCACGATAGTAATTTTGCGAGCTCATGCCACTCATCACAAAGCATTGCATGACAAAACAAGCATACCAACTGTAAGAAGACATGTTCATGAAGCTAAAAATGGCAAGAGAAAGTTCATAGGATGCATGGATCACTAGCAACAACCATGGCAATACGGACTAACATGTTAACAATCTACCAGGAACATTTTATAGCAAAAGTAGAGCAAGCAAATGACATGCTAGAGCACTCCATAATTGCAAACAGAGACATGAATGGATAGAGCATAAGCACATATTCAAAACATCCTTACTGAAGTATCCCAAAATAAGCATGGATCTCAATGTAGCATCAAGTCTACATGGCATCAAAATAACAGCAAGAAAGGACTTAGCAAAAATCATAAGTCCCTGAAAACAGCAACATCATGGAGCCTAGTTTGCGTGCTTGTGCTAATCACCACATAGATCACAAAAATACATGACTTGCACCCCTGTAAAGATGGCATGTTGTAGTTCAAAACACATGTAGACCACATGCACATGTGATGCACACATAAAATGCAACAAAAATGACAAATCACCATGTTCTGTTAAGAACCAGCAGTTAAAATTTGATAGCACTCTTGCATCAACTAAAAAGGCATCATAATGGACAGTAACATGCATGGAAATGCTGCTAACATGAAGAGCTCAACGAGATGAACATTTTGACATATCATATGCATGATTTGAAGCTACAGCCACCGAGATATGACATGTTGAAGAAAGCATAAAAATATCAGAGAGTTTCGGGACTTAGTGAAATTTCACCTCCGCGAAAGTCAACGCGGGACGAGGTGGTTCCGGGACGGAGAGATACGGGACGAGGCGGGGAGTTTGGTTTGCTGACTTGGTGGATCTGATCCCGATCCGGATCCGAGCTCCGGCGAAGCTCCGACGACGACGGGGAGGCGCGGGGACGCGGGACCCGACGGAGGAGGACGTTGCCGACGTGGATCCGGCGCGAGGGGCAGCGATGGAGGTGCGCTGGTGAGGAGCGGCGTGGCACCGACGGCTTGCGGTGGCCGGGGTGGTGCATGCCAGGCGACGGCGACGCGCGAAGGACGGCGGGGCAGCGGCACGGAGGGTCTGCGGCAGCGGGGCGGTGGAGCACGAAGCCGAGGCGGCGATGCGGTGTGCAGGGTCCGGCGAGCGGGCGCGTCCGGCCAAAACGGACGTGTCCAGCGGCGCGAGGTGGAAGGGGACTAGGGTTTGGACCTGAAATTTTGAAGGGGGTCACATATTTATAGGTAGAGGGAGTTTGGAGTGTCCAAATGAGGTGCGGTTTTCGCCCACACGATCGTGATCCGAAGGCGAAGAACATGGAGATGGTTTAGATGGGTTATTGGGCTGTTTTGCAGGGGTGTTGGGCTGCAACACACAAGCGGCTTTTGCGGTTACCCGGTTAACCGCTCGGGCATCAAACGGCCTCCAAATGGAACGAAATTTGACAGGCGGTCTACCGGTGGTGTACCAAGGCCACTTGAAAAATCTCGGCCCATTCTGAGAATGTTTTTCTCCCGCTCACGAAAAGAGACAAGAGGGGTGCGCCGGTGCATGTGGGAGTGTCGGATTGCAAAACGGACAACGGGGAAAAAAGACCGGATGCATGAGACGAACACGAATGCAAATGCGATGCACATGATGACATGATATGAAATGCATGACATGAAAAAAATGAAAAATGAAGACAAAACCCAACCACGAAGGGAATCTGATAACTTAAAGCCGAAAATGGCAAGAGTCGAAGTTAAAAATATGGCAAGTTACATCTGGGATGTTAAAATGGAGCCCTCGGTGGACTCGCGCAACCGTTACTCTTCGTGGGTTGAAGTCTCCATCAACGTGGATGTACGATAGCACCACCTATCGGAACCATGGGGAAAATCTTTGTGTCTCCCATTGCGTTTGCACACTCCAATCCCATCCCTTTACATTCTTGCAACTTGCATGCTTTACTTTACGTTGCTCATATACTCTTGCCATGCTTGCTTGATATGTATTGTGAATGTTTAAACTTGTGCTAAAACTCCACCTTAACTTGAAGAAAATAAAAACTGCTAACTTTCTTTGCTAAGAGTCTATTCACCCCCCTCTAGACACCTCTTCTCGATCCTTTCAAGTACGAACTCTTGAATAGATCGAACGAAAAGAATAGCTTTGAAGTGGTTTCGTACCCTACAAACATTTCCTATATTTTTTTCTCCGTTAATAGGAACTCGGGAGTGATTCTTTATTGTAATTTGAGGGATAATCATATGATCCAACTATGTTAGCATTGTTGAGAGATTGCACTAGCTAAAGTACGGACCCTAGGCCTCATTTTCAAGCATTGCAATACCGTTTTTGTGCCCGTTTACTATTTGCTACCTTGCTGTTTTTATTCATTCAGATTATAAAAATATATTTCTACCATCCATATTACACTTCTATTATTATCTCTTCGCCGAACTAGTGCACCTATACAATTTGCCATTGTATTGGGTGTGTTGGGGACACAAGAGATTTCTTGTATTTGGTTGCAGGGTCGTTTGAGAGAGACCATCTTCATCCTACACCTCTCACAGATTGATAAACCTTAGGTCATCCACTTGAGGGAAAATTGTTGTTGTCCTACAAAACTCTGCGCTTGGAGGCCCAACACATGTCTACAAGAACAAAGTTGCGTAGTAGACATCACGGCACGGCCGGGCGGGCTGGGCGAGCGAGGCGGCGTGGCCGGGCGGCGGAGGCTCGGAACGGGGGCGGGGCGGTGCGGGGCGACCTACGACGGAGGTGGCGCGGGACGGCGGCGGCTTGGGCACGGGGGCGAGACGAGGCGGCCGGCGACGGGGGTGTCGCGAGACGGCGGCGGCTCGGGCACGGGGGCAGGGCGGCCGACGACAAGGGTGGCGGCGGCGGCTCGGGCAGGGAAGAGAGAGTAGACAGAGAGAGGGGCAGGGCGGGGCGCTGGTTGCTTTTTAGTTAGGTCACAGCTCTTTATCGTCTGCTAGCAGACGACAAAGAGCTTAGCTAACGGATGTTAGGTTGGCCGCTTTCTTTGCCGTCAGCTAGCAGATGGCAAAGAAGCTTTGCCATCCGCTAGCAGATGGCAAAGAAAGTGGCTGTTAGGTGGTTCTCACTAGTGGACCACCCTCTCTCTTTGTCGTCTGCTAGCGGATGGCAAAGCTTCTATGTCGTCCGCTAGCTAACAGCAAAGAGCTGGTTGATGGCAAACATTATATTTTCCATCAGCTCTTTCTTTGTCGTCAGCTTTCCTTTAGCTAATGGCAAAGAGCTTCTTCGCCGTCTGCTACCTGACGGCAACGAGCTGGCTGACCCGGCAAAGATTCGGTGAGTTCCCAGTAGTTGCTGATGGTCGAGTCCAGCGCTATGACATACGTATCTAGACTCTACACACACATACACAAAGGACTATATCCGTCTGCGAGTGTGATATCCCAGGTCATCGGTTATATTGATAAAACATCTTGAAATGTTTGAAAATTTTTAAGAGTGAAAGTTTGGAAGAAATCTAAGATAGGAGGTAAGATTGAATATTGAATGTGAGAAATATTTGGAATTTAAAGAGTAGGCGATTCTTCAGAATGGGCCGATGTACATATTTATATTTCAGATAGTGGTTGTGCATTGTCTTTAAGGTGATACACCTACCCGGTGTAGCAACCAATAAGGTCGTCTGTCAAATTTCGTTGTAAATCGGCATTGGAGGCCGTTTGATGCTGTGTCCGAGCGGTAACGGGGTAACCGCAAAAAGACCCGCTTGTGTGTTGCAGTCCCAACACCCCTGCAAAACAGCCCAAGACCCTGTCTAAAGCCATCTAAGACCTAATCCCTCCCATGATTCTAATCCTGGACTTCCTTCGGACGGGTTTTAGGACCAGTATTCCCGTTATTGTGAGGGTGGCTCTGAAAATCCGCACTACTCATTTTGGAACACTTTCTCTTAACCTCCCTCTACCTATAGCCACTAGTATAGTTTTGGGCCTATGCCATTGAACCAATGAACACTCCCACTTTACTAATAGCTGTGACCACCCCTTCAAAATTTTCAGGTCCCAAACCCTAGTCCCCTTTCCACCTCGCGCCGCTGGACACGTCCGTTTTGGCGCCAGGCGCATTCCAAATCATTGAGGATGGACACCTGTGATAACATGGTTTGGGTAGCGCAGAACTCGCCTACTCGTTGACGTTTCTTGAGAGACTGCGACTCCCGACACTTTATGCTTGATAAGGCCCCTCGGCCACACCGCCCTCAAGAGCGGCGAAGCATGTGGCCACTTGTTCCCATATTGAGACCCTAAAATCTCTGTGCGGCTTCGTGCTTCGTACCCACTTCCGTATACCGAATGGCTGCGACAGGACCCCTCCGTGCCCGCTGCCCCGCCGTCCTAAGGCGTAAGCGCTCTTCGTCTTTGTGCCCGCACGGAAATTGCGGTCTTCTGTGGCGAGAAGTATCTTATCTTCCACCGAACCGAGGAGTCCACTGCAAGGCCATCAATTTGAGAGTGTTTCCACGGCCCGCAGCGTCCTACCAACTGCGCACCATCGCAAATACTAGCGACCACTGTCGAGCACGTGTTTCTGTTCTGATGGTATAAACGCCGCACCTTGGGGATCCAACAAGGACGTGGATAGGTGTGCTGGCGGCCGAACGCTAACCGCCTCCTTCCGAGTTCTGAATGCTGGTTCTCTCGCCGATCCCCGCGGATCCCGGTTTCTCTCTCCCCGTCCGATCGTGCATCGTGTATAGCGCTTTGTGCGGTGGGAAGTGCTTCCGCCGTAACGGAGCGTCGGTGTGATCCGGAGCGATCAGGGATCAGAGGGGTCCACCAGAGTTCACGCCAAAAACCAAACTCCCAGCGGGGCACCTCGTCCCGTTATTTCTCTCCGGTCGTCCGGATACCACTACGTCTCCGACTGTTTGACTTTTCTTGCGTTTGGAGGGTAAATTTCACTTAAAAGTCCCGAAACTCTCTATCCATAGTTTTATGCTTTCTTTCAACATGTCCAGTATTCTCGCAATACGCATCTTCCCAGTAGGAACCCTAAACCAAACCAAAGTCTAGAAGTAGATAACAGATTAAGGAGTTGAAGCCATTTGTAGCTTTTCATAGATCCACATGCTTGATACCAATGAATTCCATGATACGAAAATTGTTACTAAGTCCTGCGTGTTGTGAGCGTCTTCATGTTTAGGCAGCAGTCCATTAGACCATCCCTTACACTGATTCCACTTACCGGGAGAATGCTCAATTTTTAGTTCCGATGCAAGTCTCGCTGCTCATCATATATTTTTAACTGCTGTGAGTTCTTATACAGACATGAGGTGTAAATATTGTCATATTTCTCAGAGTTAATTGTCTTGATTGCATTGGTTATGGTTAAGTGTATGCGATCACTTATGTGCATGTGGAATTCACATTCTACCATTGATGTCTTTTTGAAACTACTATATGCTTCATGCTTTATCAACGGATGGACATTGTTGGATACGGTTGACAAAGGGTCATATTTCCGAGATATAGTCTTGATGTAGTCTCTATGTTGATGTGTTGACTTAAGCGAAAACCAAAGCTATCCGCACATAACTTAGACGAAGCGTCACTCATGTGAAATGAGTACGCAGTAGTTTTTGCGATCCCGGTACTATGTAATTTTTGCTAAGTCCTTTCTTGCTGTTATTTTGATGCCATGTAGACTTGATGCTACATTGAGATCCATGCTTATTTTGGGATACTTCAGTAAGGATGTTTTGAATATGTGCTTATGCTCTATCCATTCATGTCTCTGTTTGCAATTATGGAGTGCTCTAGCATGTCATTTGCTTGCTCTACTTTTGCTATAAAATGTTCCTGGTAGATTGTTAACATGTTAGTCCGTATTGCCATGGTTGTTGCTAGTGATCCATGCATCCTATGAACTTTCTCTTGCCATTTTTAGCTTCATGAACATGTCTTCTTACAGTTGGTATGCTTGTTTTGTCATGCAATGCTTTGTGATGAGTGGCATGAGCTCGCAAAATTACTATCGTGAATCTGTTTATGCCATGCTCTGTTTTTCTAGTCTGAAACTGTTAATAAAACTTGCTATGTTTACATGGGTGCCATCATATCTGCTGTGCCTTTTTGGCTCATGTTCAGTAAGATACTTTGTTCTATGCTTTTAGTATAATCATGCCATTCCTTTGTTTGCTATGATATGTTCCTATAGCATGTTGTTTGCTTGCTCTAAACAGTGCTTCCTGATGTTGTTTTTGACATGTTAGTATTTTCACTACATCTGTGAAGCTGATATCTTTTGCACTTTTGCCATGCTTGTTTGAACCTGTTCTTGTGTGATCTAGCCATAGCTCAGTGTTCATGTTTTGTCAAGCATCTTTTTTACATCACTGCCATATGCTTTGTTTCTATGTTGGAGTGCAGTAGCTTAGTTTCTTGTTGCATCCTAAGTGCTATCATGTTGTTAAACGCAGATTTGTGTCATTCTTGTTTTGCTTGCCATTTGCAAACCGTGCATACGTTTCCGATGATCTTTATATCGATTTCAACCGAAATCAACTCATCGTTCCAGCGAAATACTTGGTTTGACAAGTTGATGCCTTGATCATTCTTTCCCTTCTGGAGCACGCATATGCATTGCATATCATATCTTGCATATCATGCCATGTATTGCGTCATGTTGCTTTTGCATTGCATCGTGATTGATTGTTGTTACATTGCTTGTGTTCTTGCCTTGGGTAGAGCTGGGAGACGAGTACGTGAATGAGGAATCTGTTGAGTACGCTAACGAGGATCAAGCTTTCGACAACTCTGAGAACATTGCAGGCAAGATGACCATACCCTCGAAATCACTTCTATCTTTGCTTGCTAGTTGTTCGCTCTATCGTTATGTCATGCTACCTACCACTTGTTATATCATGCCTCCCATATTGCCATGTCAAGCCTCTAACCCACCTTCCTAGCAAACCGTTGTTTGGCTATGTTACTGCTTTCGCTTAGCCCCTCTTATAGCATTGCTAGTTGCAGGTGAAGCTGAAGTTTGTTCCATGTTGGAACATGGATATCGTTGGGATATCATTATTATCTCTTATTTATTTTAATGCATCTATATACTTGGTAAAGGGTGGAAGGCTCGGCCTTTTGCCTGGTGTTTTGTTCCACTCTTGCCGCCTTAGTTTCCGTCATACCGGTGTTATGTTCCTTGATTTTGCGTTCCTTACGCGGTTGGGTGTTATGGGAACCCCTTGACAGTTTGCTTTGAATAAAACTCCTCCAGCAAGACCCAACCTTGGTTTTAACATTTGCCACCTAAGCCTTTTCCCTTGGGTTCCGCAGACTCAAGGGTCATCTTTATTTTAAACCCCTGGGCCAGTGCTCCTCTGAGTGTTGGTCCAACCTGTCAACCGCCGGTGGCCACCAGGGGCAACTCTGGGCTAGCCTACCGGAAGTTTGGACAATCCGATGTGCCCTGAGAACGAGATATGTGCAGCTCCTATCGGGATTTGTCGGCACAGTCGGGCGGCTTTGCTGGTCTTGTTTTACCATTGTCGAAATGTCTTGTAACTGGGATTCCAAGACTGATCGGGTCTTTCCGGGAGAAGGAATATCCTTTGTCATGGAATTGTCACGGCAGATGTCCTAGAGAAAGGACTTAGTCATAGGGCCATCGCAACTAGGAATTATTTGTGGAATTGAAGCAACAAAAAACTAAAAAGCAAATAACAGGTAACAAGTACGATTTAACCTTATATTTAAAGGTTGGTGGCTTCTGATTAGAATACGATCAGTAAACCGGACCAAAGGGGTTAAGCTAAGGTTCAAATACGACCATATAGCCCCCAGTGGCTTTGGCGTTGCACTGATCAAGAGGGTACCGACAGCTATGTTCTCTTTGGTTCGAATACGACCTATGTTTGAACAGGAAGCCCCCAAATGACCTTTAGAGGTTTTTAACAACCCTGATTTGAATACGATCCAAGTCGTACCCAAAAGGGGTTAAGCTATGATTCAGATACGATCAGGAAGCCCCCTAGTGAGTTTGGCCTTGAGCCGATCAAGAGGGTTACGACAGCTATGTTCTCTTTGGTTCAAATATGACCTATGTTTAAACAGGAAGCCCCCAAGTAACCATGATAATTGCAGCTAGATTCGAATACGATCATAAGCCGAACCAAAAAAGGTTAGACTTGATTCAAATATGATCAGCTCCTTAATAGTCATTTGAAAATAAGAAATAACAAAGATGCCTAATCTTTGAAAAGAAAAGAGACCGATGGTCTTACTTTATTGCTTATCATGGTATATACAATGTTAAAGTATGTACATGATGAGAGCCGGTGGCTCAGGTGTAGTATGGCCGAAGTTGAGCAATGTTCCACGGCCGGCGGGTCTCCTCTTCCGACTTACGGGAGTCTTTGTGCTCTCAAACGTCAATGAGGTAATACGACTCGTTGTTTAAGTTCTTGCTGACCACAAAGGGTCCTTACCAAGGTGGGGATAACTTGTGTGCATCTGACAGATCCTGGATGAGCCGGAGCACCAGGTCGCCTTCCTGAAAAGTCCTGGACTTAACTCGGCGGTTGTGATAACGGCGCAGGTCTTGTTGATAAATTACTGATCGAGCCGCTGCTAAGTCTCTTTACTTCATCTAACAAGTCGAGTGCATCCTGTCTGGCTTGTTCATTATTAGCTTCAACATAAGCTGCCACACGGGGCGAGTCATGACGGATGTCACTAGGCAACACTGCTTCTGCTCCATACACCATGAAGAAAGGTGTGTAACCTGTAGACCTGTTAGGTGTGGTGTTGATACTCCACAACACCGAGGGTAATTCCTCTACCCAACAACCCGGCGTTCGCTGTAAGGGAACCATAAGCCGGGTTTGAGACCTTTTAAAATTTCCTGATTGCTCTCTCAGCTTGACCATTGGATTGAGGATGAGCTACAGAAGAAACATCAAGCCGGATATGCTCACGTTGACAAAACTCCTCCATAGCCCCTTGGGATATTAGTGCCATTGTCAGTGATAATGCTGTGTGGAAAACCAAAACGGAAGATCACCTTTTTCATGAACTGAACCGCCGTGGCCGCGCACACTTACTCACGCTGCCTCAACCCACTTAGTGAATTTATCAACTGCCACTCAAGAGATGTGTCTTTTTATCCTTAGACCTTTTGAAAGTCCCACCATGTCAAGCCCCCAGACCGCAAACGGCCAAGTGATTGGAATCATCCGGAGCTCTTGAGCCGGCACATGTGCTCGTCGTGCGAACTTTTGACATCCATCACATCTGCTGACCAGATCCTCTGCATCAGCGTGAGCCGTCAACCAGTAAAAACCATGATGAAAAGCCTTGGCCACCAGAGATTTTGACCCGGCGTGATGACCACAATCGCCTTCATGGATCTCACGAAGTATTTCTTGGCCTTCTTCGAGGGGAAACACACCGCTGAAACGCTCCAGAGACGCTGCGAATGGTATAGTTCTCCATCGAAATCGTCATTGACTTAGACCGCGGTTATCTGTCGAGCCAGGTCTCATCCGCTGGCAACTCTCCCCGGGTCATGTAAGCCAAGAACGGCACTGTCCAATCTGGGATGACATGAAGAGCCGCCACCAACTGCGCCTCCGGGTCAGGAACAGCTAAATCTTCTTCTGTGGGCAACTTGACAGACGGGTTATGCAAAACATCCAAAAAGGTGTTAGGTGGTACCGGCTTACGCTGAGACCCCAACCGGCTTAAAGCATCAGCCGCTTCGTTCTTTCGACGGTCAATGTGCTCCACCTGATAACCTTTAAAATGCCCTGCAACAGCATCAACCTCCCGGCGATAAGCCGCCATGAGAGGGTCCTTGGAATCCCACTTGCCTGATACCTGTTGAGCCACTAGAATCTGAGTCGCCAAGACATCTGACCCGGCTCAAACTCATCTCTTTTCCACTCGAAGACCATGGAGCAAGGCTTCATACTCTGCTGCGTTGTTAGTGCAAGGAAACATCAAGCCGTAACACATAACAAAATTTGTCACCTCGAGGAGAGGTTAAAACAACTCCAGCCCCTGAGCCTTCCAACTGTCTGGACCCATCAAAATGAATAGTCCAATAATGTGTTGTCTGGTTTCTTTCTGGCATCTGCATCTCTGTCCAGTCATTAATAAGTCAACTACAGTGCTTGAGTTTTGATCGCAGTACGTGGTACATACTTCAACCCATGAGACCCAAGCTCAATGGCCCACTTGGCGACTCGTCCAGTGGCTTCTCTGTTTTGAATGATGTCTCCCAAAGGAGCAGAGCTAACCACAGTGATTGGGTGACCCTGAAAATAATGTTTAGCTTCCGGCTTGCCATAGAACACCCCATATACACGAGCTTCTGCCAATGTGGATATCGTTGCTTGATTCAATTAACACCTCACTGACGTAGTAAACCGGCCGTTGAACCGGATGTCCTTGCCAGCCTCCTTGCGCTCCACCACAATAGCCACACTAACAGCTCGTGAGTTGGCGGCCACGTATAACAAGCAGCGGCTCTTTCTCAACTGGAGCAGCCAGGACCGGCGGCTCAGCAAGCTGTGTCTTCAGATCTTCAAAAGCAGAGTTCTGCAGCATCGCTCCAAACAAAATCATCTGTTTTCTTCATCATCTGATACAGAGGCATTGCCTTCTCCCCTACCGGCTTATGAACCGTCTCAAAGAAGCAACACGACCCGCCAGTCGTTGAACATCATTGATGCATGTTGGTTTGGCCAGGGATGTAATTGCCTTGATTTTCTCCGGGTTAGCTTCAATACCTCGGTTGGACACCAAAAAACCCAAGAGCTTGTCGGCTGGGACTCCAAAAACACACTTGGTTGGGTTAAGCATCATTTTGTAGACCCGGAGATTATCGAAGGTCTCTTTCAGGTCTGTGACCAATGTTTCCTCTTTCCTAGATTTTACCACTATATCATCCACATAAGCATGAACATTACGCCCAATCTGATCATGAAGACAATTCTGTACACACCGTTGGTAAGTTGCATGGGCACTCTTAAGCCCAAAAGGCATAGACACATAGCAGAAAGCTCCAGAAGGAGTGATAAAAGCCGTCTTCTCCTGATCTTTGACCGCCATCTTAATTTGATGATAACCTGAGTAAGCATCCAAGAAACTCAAACATGTGCAACCCGCTGTAGCATCGATGATCTGATCAATACGGGGAGGGCAAAAGGATCAGCCGGACAAGCCTTGTTCAGATCGGTGTAATCCACACACATACACCAGGTGCCATTCTTTTTGAGTACAAGCACCGGGTTGGCTAACCACTCTGGGTGAAAGACTTCTACGATGACCCCGGCCGCCAAGAGTCGGGCCACCTCTTCTCCAATGGCCTTGCGCCTTTCTTCATTGAACCGTCGGAGAAACTGTCTGACAGGTTTAAACTTTGGATCAATATTGAGAGTGTGCTCAGCGAGTTCCCTCGGGACACCCGACATGTCTGAAGGTTTCCATGCAAAGATGTCCCGGTTCTCACGGATGAACTCGATGAGTGCGCTTTCCTATTTTGGATCCAAGTTTGCACTGATGATGAACTGCTTGGATGAGTCGCCAGGCACAAAGTCAACCATCTTGGTGTCATCAGCTGATTTGAATTTCAACACCGGCTCATGCTCTGTTGTTGGTTTCTTTAATGATGTCATGTCTGCCGGGTCAACATGATCCTTGTAAAACTTTAACTACTCTGTTGCACAAACAGATTCAGCATAGGCAGCATCACCTTCTTCACACTCCAAAGCTATTTTCCGGCTCCCATGTACTATGATAGTGCCCTTATAGCCCGGCATCTTGAGCTACAAATATACATAACATGGCCGAGCCATGAACTTGGCATAAGCCGGCCGTCCAAAAAGAGCATGATATGGGCTTTTGATCTTCACCACCTCAAAGGTTAATTTTTCTGTTTTGGAATCATACTCATCCCCAAAGGCTACTTCCAGTTCAATCTTACCCACCGGGTACGCTGACTTGCCAGGAACCACACGGTGAAAAACAGTGTTGGATTGTTTAAGACTCTTATCAGTCAACCCCATTCGCCGAAACGTCTCATAGTAGAGGATGTTGATGCTGCTGCCTCCATCCATGAGTACCTTAGTGAATTTGTATCCACCAACCTGAGGCGCCACTACCAAAGCCAAGTGACTCGGATTATCGACCCGGGGTGGGTGATCCTCTCTGCTCCACACAATAGGCTGCTCTGACCAACGTAAGTAACATGGAATCGCCGGCTCAACGGCATTGACGGCCCTCTTGTGCAGCTTCTGGTCCATCTTACATAAACTAGTGGTGAATACATGGTATTGCCCACTATTTAGTTGTTTTGGGTTGCTCTGATATCCGGACAGTTGCTGCTAATGACCTTGGCCGGGTTGTGGATTATATCCTCCTTGGTTACCAGGATGGCCCTGACCGTGAAATCCTCATCCACCTAAACCAGCGCCCGGGCCTTGGAAACTGCCTCCACCTGAACCGCCACCTGGGTCGTGACCTCCATCAAACGCGTTTGAATTTTTAAACGCCTTCATGATCGTACAATCTTTCCACAGGTGGGTGGCTGATGACCCACAAGTATAGGGGATTGCAACAGCTTTCGAGGTAGAGTATTCAACCCAAATTTATTGATTCGACACAAGGGGAGCCAAAGAATATTCTCAAGTATTAGCAGCTGAGTTGTCAATTCAACCACACCTGGAAACTTAGTATCTACAGCAAAGTGTTTAGTAGCAAAGTAATATGATAGTGGTGGTAGCGGGAACAAAAGTAAAGACAGCAGAAGGAATGTTTTTGGGATTTTGTAGTGATTGTAACAGTAGCAGCGGGAAAGTAAATAAGCGTAAACCAGTATATGGAAAACTCGTAGGCACGGGATCAGTGATGGATAATTATGCCGGATGCGGTTCATCATGTAACAGTCATAACATAGGGTGACACAGAACTAGCTCCAATTCATCAATGTAATGTAGGCATGTATTCCGTATATAGTCATACGTGCTTATGGAAAAGAACTTGCATGACATCTTTTGTCCTACCCTCCCGTGGCAGCGGGGTCCTATTGGAAACTAAGGGATATTAAGGCCTCCTTTTAATAGAGAACCGGATAAAGCATTAGCACATAGTGCATACATGAACTCCTCAAACTATGGTCATCACCGAGAGTGGTCCCGATTATTGTCACTTCGGGGTTGCCGGATCATAACACATAGTAGGTGACTATAGACTTGCAAGATAGGATCAAGAACTCACATATATTCATGAAAACATAATAGGTTCAGATCTGAAATCATGGCACTCGGGCCCTAGTGACAAGCATTAAGCATAGCAAAGTCATAGCAGCATCAATCTCAGAACATAATGGATACTAGGGATCAAACCCTAACAAAACTAACTCGATTACATGATAAATCTCATCCAACCCATCACCGTCCAGCAAGCCTACGATGGAATTACTCACGCACGGCGGTGAGCATCATGAAATTGGTGATGGAGGATGGTTGATGATGACGACGGCGACGAATCCCCCTCTCCGGAGCCCCGAATGGACTCCAGATCAGCCCTCCCGAGAGGTTTTAGGGCTTGGTGGTGGCTCCGTATCGTAAAACGCGATGATTTCTTCTCTTTGGTTTTTTCTCTCCGAAAGCAAATATATAGAGTTGGAGTTGGCGTTGGAGGGAACCCAGAGGGCCCACGAGGTAGGGGGCGCGCCCTAGAGGAGGGGCGCGCCCCCCACCCTCATGGACAGGGTGTGGGCCCCTTGGTATTCATCTTTGGCGAGGATTTTTTATTATTTATTCTAAGATGTTCCATGGAGTTTCAGGTCATTCCGAGAATATTTGTTTTCTGCACATAAAACAACACCATGGCAATTCTGCTGAAAACAGTGTTAGTCCGGGTTAGTTCCATTCAAATTATACAAGTTAGAGTCTAAAACAAGGGCAAAAGTGTTTGGAAAAGTAGATACGATGGAGACGTATCAACTCCCCCAAGCTTAAACCCTTGCTTGTCCTCAAGCAATTCAGTTGACAAACTGAAAGAAAGAAATAAAAACTTTTCCAAACTCTGTTTGCTCTTGTTGTTGTAACTATGTCAAGCCAGCATTCAAGTTTTCAGCATAGATCATAACTAACCACATTTGCAATAATTCTCAGGTCTCATAATTACTCATATCAATAGCATAATCAACTAGCAAGTCATAATAATAAATCTCGGATGACAACACTTTCTCAAAACAATCATAATATGATATAACAAGATGGTATCTCGCTAGCCCTTTATGAGACCGCAAAACATAAATGCAGAGCACCTTTAAAGATCAAGGATTGACTAGACATTGTAATTCATGGTAAAAGAGATCCAATCATAGTCACACCCAACATAGATTAATAGTGATGAATGCAAATGACAGCTGTGCTCTCCGGCTAGTGCTTTTTGATAAGAGGGTGATGACTCAACATAAAAGTAAATGGATAGGCCCTTCGCAGAGGGAAGCAGGGATTTGTAGAGGTGCCAGAGCTCGGTTTTGAAATAGAGATAAATTGCATTTTGAGCGGTATACTTTCATTGTCAACGTAGCAACTAAGAGATGGCGATATCTTCCATGCTAAACACATTATAGGCGGTTCCCAAACAGAATGGTAAAGTTTATACTCCCCCTCCACCAACAAGCATCAATCCATGACTTGCTCGAAACAACAAGTGTCTCCAACATACATCAGGTCCCAGGGCGAGTTTTGTTTGCAATTAATTTTGATTTGGTTTGCATAAAGCATGGGACTGGGCATCCCGGTGACCAGCCATTTTCTCGTGAGTGAGGAGCGGAGTCCACTCCTCTTGAGAATAACCCGCCTAACACAGAAGATAAGGACAGCCTTGGCTGATACATGAGCTATTCGAGCATACAAAACAGAATGTTTATTTGAAGGTTTAGAGTTTGGCACATACAAATTTACTTGGAACGGCAGGTAGATACCGCATATAGGAAGGTATATTGGACTCATCTGGAATAACTTTGGGCTTTAAGGGATTGGATGCACAAGCAGTATTCTGGCTTAGTACAAGTGAAGGCTAGCAAAAGACTGGGAAGCGACCAACTAGAGAGCGACAACAGCCATGTACATGCATTAAAATTAATAAACATTGGATGCAAGCATGAGTAGGATATAATCCACCATGAACATAAATATCGTGAAGGCTATGTTGATTTGTTTCAACTACATGCGTGAACATGTGCCAAGTCAAGTCACTTAAATCATTCAAAGGAGGATACCACCCCATCATACCACATCATAACCATCTCAATAGCATGTTGGCACACAAGGTAAATCATTATAACGCATAGCTAATCAAGCATGGCACAAGCAACTATGATCTCTAATTGTCATTGCAAACATGTTTATTCATAATAAGCTGAATCAAGAACGAAGGGCTCATCATATTTACAAAAACAAAAGAGGTCGAGTTCATACCTGTTTTTCTCATCTCAGTCAGTCCATCATATATCATCATAATTGCCTTTCACTTGCACGACCGAACGGTGTGAATAATAATAAGAGTGTACGTGCATTGGACTAAGCTGGAATCTGCGAGCATTCAATAAATAGGAGAAGACAAGGCAATATGGGCTCTGGGTTAAATCAACAATAATGCATATAAGAGCCACTTCAATAATTTAATTATGGTCTTCTCCTACTGACCCCCAAAGAAAAGAAAAGAAATAAAACTATTTACACGGGAAAGCTCCCAACAAGCAAAAGAAGAATGGGAAATATTTTTGGGTTTTCTTTTTAATTATTACTACTACAGCAGAAAAATAAACTACTACTAATTTTTTTGGTTTTTCTTAAGGTTTAACAAACACACAAGAAGAAGCAGGAAAAAGAAAATAAACTAGCATGGATATTACAGTGAAAGAGTATGAGCACCGACATCTAGCAATGAGTGTGTGTGAACATAAATGTAATGTCGGTGAGAAATACGTACTCCCCCAAGCTTAGGCTTTTGGCCTAAGTTGGTCTATTGCCAGGGATAGCCTGGCGGATACCCATAGGTGTAGCTGGGGTCGTACTGCAAAGAAGAATAGTTGGGATCATACTGATGTGCAGCGGTTATTGCCTGCTGAGCTGCAGCGTGGAGTCGAGCTGCCTCCGCTCTCCTCTCGTACTCTTCTGACTCCTCTCTAGTAATAACATATCTTCTTTTTGTCTGTGAATCAAAGAAGGCAGGAGCAGGGAGAGTAATATGGAAAACACGTTGTTTATCAAAAATTAAACAATATAAGAGAGGTGATTCAGGCCTCTCGACAAACTGGTGCGAAGCCATAGAGTTATAATCTAAATATGCAGGAGGCAACTCTGTATCACCCTCACGAATGTCTATCTCAAGAAAATGAGCTAAGCGGGTTGCATAAATTCCTCCAAAGAAATCTCCATTATGTCTATTATGATGCAACCTACGAGCTACAATGGCTCCCATATGATAAGATTGGTCTCCTAACACAGCACTCCTAAGAATGCTAAGATCAGGGACACACATGTGACATGCTTCATCCTTAGCATTTATGCATCTACCGATGAAGAGAGCAAAATAATGTATAGCAGGAAAGTGAATGCTCCCTATGGTAGCCTGCGTTATATCTTTAGATTCCCCCACAGTTATACTAGCAAGAAAGTTTCTAAATTCAGATTTAGGGGGATCCCTAACACTACCCCATGATGGAAGTTTGCAAGCAGAAGTGAAATCCTCTAAGTCCATGGTATAATATTTGTCATAGAGATCAAACATGACTGATGGAGAATTATGCGAAGATGAATACTCAAACCTCCTCACAAATGAACTTGTGAGATCATGATACTGGGGGCATTTGTTAGCCTCAAAATCCTCAAGACCGGCATTGCACAAATATGCTTTGAATTCTTCTTTAATTCCCGCACGGTCCATAAAATTTTCCGACGGCCATTCGCAAGGCCGTACTGGAGCGTCTTTTGGTGGATCCTCGTCAGCATCGCGCATAGCAATCCTGGGTCCTTGCTTCTTAGAGGAACCACCTTGGAACATCTTCCTAAGCATATTGTTTTTCTCTGAAAAATTCTAAATTTTTTAGTAACTTCAAACAAAAGTGAACCAACTTCAATAAAACTGATAGCAACTACTCCTACAAGTGCCTAGAGCCTATATCAAGCATTAGAACTACTTAGAACCATATAAATTTGACATGCAAGCTCAAGAACATGGTCACCTATGTAGCACAAATTTGCAAAGAATAAAGCACTAGAACAAAAACTAACTAGACCAACGGAGGAGTCACATACGAAGGAACAATCTCCCCAAGCAGTTTTGCGAGAGGTGCTTTGAGCAAGGAGATCGAAAATCACAGCAAAAGTGGCTGGATCTCGTGCTTGAGTTGGTTTTTCGGGTTTGTGCGAGACAGAGGAAGAAGTTGGGTGCTGGGATAAGTGGAGGAGGGCCACCGTGGGCCCATGAGGCAGGGGGCGCACCCTAGGGGGGGCGCCCACCACCCTCGTGGCCAGGTGGCAGCTCCTCCCGCGGTAATTTGTGCAAGTAAATCCTCAAATATTCCTGAAAAAATCATATTAAATTGGCATGTCATTCTGAGGACTTTTATTTTCGGGATATTTTTATATTACACAGATAAACCAGGAAACAGACAGAAAAATACTATTTTTACTTTATTTCTACTAAATAACAGAAAGTATAGAGAGGGTACAAAAGTTTGTGCTTCTAGTTTCATCCATCTCATGCTCATAAAAAAGAATCCACTAACAAGGTTGATCAAGTCTTGTTAACAAACTCATTCCGATAATCATGAAACCGGAGAAATTTCGAATAACACTAAGTTACCTCAACGGGGATATGCACATCCCCTATAATAAGTATATCATATTTCTTTTTGACAGTAGGAAGAGGAAATTCAAAACCTCCAATTATAATCGATGGAATTTTTCCAATGGAGTTGATACTATGAACTTGAGGTTGTTTCCTCGGAAAGTGTACCGTATGATCATTACCATTAACATGAAAAGTGACATTGCCTTTGTTGCAATCAATAACAGCCCCTGCAGTATTAAGAAAAGGTCTTCCAAGAATAATAGACATACTGTCATCCTCGGGAATATCAAGAATAACAAAGTCCGTTAAAATAGTAACGTTTGCAACCACAACAGGCACATCCTCACAAATACCGACAGGTATAGTAGTTGATTTATCAGCCATTTGCAAAGATATTTCGGTAGGTGTCAGCTTATTCAAGTCAAGTCTACGATATAAAGAGAGAGGCATAACACTAACACCGGCTCCAAGATCACATAAAGCAGTTTTAATATAATTTCTTTTAATGGAGCAAGGTATAGTAGGTACTCCGGGATCTCCAAGTTTCTTTGGTATTCCACCCTTAAAAGTATAATTAGCAAGCATGGTGGAAATCTCAGCTTCTGGTATCTTTCTTTTATTAGTAATGATACCCTTCATATATTTAGCATAAGGATTTGTTTTGAGCACATCAGTTAATCGCATACGCAAAAAGATAGGCCTAATCATTTCAGCAAAGCGCTCAAAATCCTCATCATCCTTTTTCTTGGATGGTTTTGGAGGAAAAGGCATGGGTTTCTGAACCCAAGGTTCCCTTTCTTTACCATGTTTCCTAGCAACAAAGTCTCTTTTATCATAACGTTGATTCTTTGATTGTGGGTTATCAAGATCAACAGTAGGTTCAATTTCTACATCATTGTCATTACTAGGTTGAGCATCATCATGAACATCATCATTAATATTTTCATTAGGTTCATGTTCATTACCAGATTGTGTTTCAGCATCAGACATAGATATATCATTTGGATTATCAGGTGGTTCAGCAATAGGTTCACTAGAAGTTTGCACAGTTCTATCATTTTTCTTTTTCTTCTTTTTAGAAGAACTAGGAACATCAATATTATTTCTCTGGGAATCTTGCTCGATTCTCTTAGGGTGGCCTTCAGGATACAAAGGTTCCTGAGTCATTCTACCAGTTCTAGTAGCCACTCTAACAGCATAATCATTTTTCTTACCATTCATTTCATCAAGCACTTCTTTTTGAGCTTTAAGCACTTGTTCTACTTGCGTGGTAACCATAGAAGCATGTTTGCTAACAAGTTTAAGTTCACCTTTAATATTAGCCATATAATCACCCAAGTGTCTAATCATATAAGCATTTTCTTTTAATTGTCTACCAAAATAAGCATTGAAGTCGTCTTGCTTAAACATAAAGTTATCAAACTCATCCAAGCACTGACTAGCAATTTTAGTAGGAGGAACTTCAGCTTTATCATATCTATAGAGAGAATTTACCTTTACTACCTGTGTCGGGATATCGGGGTCAGGAGGTTCTTCAATAAATAAAGAATTCAGATCATAAGTTTCTTCAGCAGGCGGTGAATTAAGACCATGTATTTCTTCAATAGGAGGTAAATTCTTAACGTCTTCAGATTTAATACCTTTCTCTTTCATAGATTTCTTTTCCTCTTGCATATCTTCAGGACTGAGAAATAGAACATCTCTCTTCTTCGGAGTTGGTTTAGGAATAGGCTCAGTAATTGGAGCAGGAGCTGGCTCCGAAGGTGCCCAATTATTTTCATTTGTCAACATATTATTCAATAGAATTTCAGCTTCATCCGGTGTTCTTTCCCTGAAAAGAGAACCAGCACAACTATCCAGGTAATCTCTGGAAGCATCAGTTAGTCCATTATAAAAGATATCAAGTATTTCAGGTTTCTTAAGAGGATGATCAGGCAAAGCATTAAGTAACTTGAGAAGCCTCCCCCAAGCTTGTGGGAGACTCTCTTCTTTAATTTGCACAAAGTTGTATATTTCCCTCAAAGCAGCTTGTTTCTTATGAGCAGGGAAATATTTAGCAGAGAAGTAATAAATCATATCCTGGGGACTACGCAGACAACCAGGATCAAGAGAATTAAACCATATCTTAGCATCACCCTTTAATGAGAACGGAAATATTTTGAGTATATAGAGGTAATGCGATCTCTCATCATTAGTGAATAGGGAAGCTATATCATTTAACTTAGTAAGATGTGCCACAACAGTTTCAGATTCATAGCCATAAAACAGATTAGATTCCACCAAAGTAATTATAGCAGGATCAACAGAGAATTCATAATCCTTATCAGGAACACAAATAGGTGAAGTAGCAAAAGCAGGGTCAGGTTTCATTTTATCTCTAAGTGATTCTTTGTTCCATTTAACTAATAACCTCTTGAGCTCATATCTATCTTTGCAAGGTAAAATAGCGGCAGAAGATTCCATATCAAAAAGATAGCCCTCAGGAATAACAGGCATATTTTCATCATCACTTTCATCATCGTATTTAGATTCAATAATTTCTTTTTCTCTAGCCCTAGCAATTTGTTCATCAAGAAATTCACCAAGGGGCACAGTAGTATCAGGCATAGAAACAGTTTCATCATACGTATCATGCATAGCAGAAGTGGCATCATCAATAACATGCGACATATCGGAACGAATAGCAGAAGCAGGTTTAGGTGTCGCTAGCCTACTCATAACAGAAGGTGAATCAAGTGCAGAGCTAGATGGCAGTTCCTTACCTCCCCTCGTAGTTGAGGGATAGATCTTGGTTTTTGGATCTCTCAAGTTCTTCATAATGATAAGCATATATAAATCCCAAGTGACTCAAAGAATAGAGCTATGCTCCCTGGCAACGGCGCCAGAAATTAGTCTTGATGACCCACAAGTATAGGGGATCACAACAGCTTTCGAGGGTAGAGTATTCAACCCAAATTTATTGATTCGACACAAGGGGAGCCAAAGAATATTCTCAAGTATTAGCAGCTGAGTTGTCAATTCAACCACACCTGGAAACTTAGTATATGCAGCAAAGTGTTTAGTAGCAAAGTAATATGATAGTGGTGGTAGCGGCAACAAAAGTAAAGACATCAAAAGTAATGTTTTTGGTATTTTGTAGTGATTGTAACAGTAGCAGCGGGAAAGTAAATAAGCGTAAACCAGTATATGGAAAACTCGTAGGCATCGGATCAGTGATGGATAATTATGCCGGATGCGGTTCATCATGTAACAGTCATAACATAGGGTGACACAGAACTAGCTCCAATGCATCAATGTAATGTAGGCATGTATTCCGTACATATTCATACGTGCTTATGGAAAAGAACTTGCATGACATCTTTTGTCCTACCCTCCCGTGGCAGCGGGGTCCTATTGGAAACTAAGGGAT
>NW_024111486.1:0-42596 GCF_003073215.2 Triticum urartu | reverse complement strand
CCAACAGACACTTTCGGAGATACCCGTAGTGTACCTTTATAGCCACCCAGTTACGTTGTGACGTTTGGCACACCCAAAGTATTCCTACGGTATCCGGGAGTTGCACAATCTCATGGTCTAAGGAAATGATACTTGACACAAGAAAAGCTTTAGCATACGAACTACACGATCTAGTGCTATGCTTAGGATTGGGTCTTGTCCATCACATCATTCTCCTAATGATGTGATCCCATTATCAACGACATCCAATGTCCATGGTCAGGAAACCGTAACCATCTATTGATCAACGAGCTAGTCAACTAGAGGCTTACTAGGGACATGGTGTTGTCTATGTATCCACACATGTATCTGAGTTTCCTATCAATACAATTCTAGCATGGATAATAAACGATTATCATGAACAAGGAAATATAATAATAACTTATTTATTATTGCCTCTAGGGCATATTTCCAACATCTCCCTCTCCAACACCCCTCCTCCTCCATAGAGCTTAGCGAAGCCCTGCCGGAGTACTGCAGCTCCACCACCACCACGCCGTCGTGCGGCTGCTGGAGCCATCTTCCTCAACCTCTCCTTCCCCCTTGTTGGATCAAGAAGAAGGAGACGTTACGCTGACTGTACGTGTGTTGAACACGGAGGTGCCGTCCGTTCGGCGCTAGGATCTCCGGTGATTTGGATCACGTCGTGTACGACTACCTCATCCCCGTTCTTTGAACGCTTCCGCTCGCGATCTACAAAGGTATGTAGATGCATCCGATCACTCATTGCTAGATGAACTCATAGATGGATCTTGGTGAAACCGTAGGAAATTTTTTGTTTTCTGCAACGTTCCCCAACACCATGGATGGGTGGCTTTGGTCTCCCGCGCCTAGACAAGGAAAATTGGCGCGCGCGGGTGCCAGCAACCATGCGCGTGAAGGAAATGGGGATCGAGAGGGAAAGGAAAAGATCTATCCAAAGGTGAAGAGAGAGAGTGAGCGGGAGAGAGATAGAGAGAGGCAACCATGGCGGGGGAAATTAGCTGCGTACCTCGACCTTGTCCTCTCCGGCGACCACCTAACGACAGAAGCTCCAGCCTCCGCACCACCTCCCCTCCGCCCCCGCCACGATCCCCTCCTCGCGTGACCCCTTCCCCCTACAACCGTCAGCCAGTGGCGGAGGTAGGGGGTGGACAGGGTGGGCCACGGCCCACCCTGAGATATGGAAATAGCCTCTATAGTATTGTAGCATAAAGGCTAAAAAATAGAAGAAAAGATAAATATATATGTAAATTACACTATTGGCCCACCCTGGCCCAGTGGGCTAGGTCCGCCACTGCCGTCAGCCCCCTTTTCTCTCAAGGTTCAGCTCATGCTCGAACTCCAAACCCGTGAGTTGTAGGCCAGGCCACCTTGACGGACTAGGCTCCAATCCAGACACCACTTGCTACTACGTGCATCAGGGCATCAGATCAGCAAGGTATGCTACCTCTCCCCTCCCCTCTCTCCTTCTCCCTATTCTCCCCCACCCGCCTATGTTATGCTTTGTTTCTTCTCTCTTCTCTCTCTCTCTCTCTATATATATATATATAGTGTTACTATTCATCAACCAGGGTGCAGAATAAGTTATTCTTCACCCGAGGTAATCTTACGATCATTTCATAATTAAATTACATTTCGAATTCAAATAGTTACATTCCTATTGATTCACTACGTAAAATTTGACATAAGAAAATAAAAATATAGGTCATAAGACAAGAAAATTTGCAGTTTATGTGTATTTTAGACTATGTTTTTATGTTTGTAATTTTACATAACATAAAATATTTTTTACGGCGATTATATATTTTCTTACGGTCCCTTTTTGCATCGGAAATAAGACAAAACTTACGGAACGTAAATTTACGATGCATTGATGGTAAAATAGAGAGGGGTGAAGAATAACTATGCCTCACCCAGGGTGACGAATAGCGCGACCCTAACATAAAATATTTAATTATGAAATTATTGTAAGATTACCTCGGATGAAGGTTATTCTTATGTGAAATTATCTTATTAGTTAAAAGAAAATTTGCAGTTTATGTGTATTTTACACTATGTTTTTATGTTTGTAATTTTACATAACATAAAATATTTTTTACAACGATTTTTTTACTGTGTCTTTTTACGTCGGAAATAAGAGAAAAGTTATGGAATGTAAAATTATGGAGTATTGATGGTAAAATAGAAGGGGCGAAGAATAACTATTCCTCAATCAGGGTGACGAATAGCGCGACCCTATGAGCGCTCGTCCGTGCTTGGTCACGTTATCCTGAACCGCTCGACATCATGCAGATATGACATAGCCCTCGTCCGCGGGACATGGTTGCATTTAATAAGATAACGGGGTTGATAACTGAGCATGGTACCGTCATCTGGGGTGATTCTAATTTCACGGCGGGACGCGTCCTGTACCCACGGCCTAGTTTAATTCAGGTTGTATGTTTACGGTGATGTACCATGCCGCAACGGCAGACTTTTTTTTTCTTGAGGTTCTGAGACCACACAACAATCACCAATTTGCCTTTCAAAAAAAAACAATCACCAATCTGGTCGTTCGCGGCCTGCAGACCCTCTTCAACCAGGCTGATTGTACGCATCGCGGCTGCACGTATTATGCTTCTAAAGATATATCTTTGTTCAGGCAGCGCAGTAAGACAGCCTGTGCTCACACAAAGTCAAGTCCTCGCACCATACCAGAAATTTCTTTCATCACATACATCATTTTTCTAAGTGAGCCAAATTAATTGACGCAACCTCTATAAAATGTTGTATAGAGATCACATTAATTAATTTAAATAGGAACCGCATCGGAGTTGCTTTACGCACAAGCTGTCTCTGGCTGCAGCACACTGACCCCGCGCGTGCCTAGAAACATCTTCATCTGCCATCTGATCCTGAGGCTTCTTAGCTCTTTCGTGTCTCGACAACTTGAACCCTCGGCGACGGCAACACCTGCAAGTTCTGGCAGGATCATTGGCTCCATGGCAAATCTATCACGGAGATCGCGCCCATCTTATCCTCCCTCATCCCAAGGCGATGCGGAGGACGGCGACTTGTTAGTGAGGTTCTCACCGCTCGTGGCTAGATCGCGGACATCCACAGCAACCTAAACCCCTTTGCGGTCATTGAGTACGCTCAACTGTGAAGATTACTCCAAGCAGGGCCGGGCCAATAGTTGCTCCAACCGTGCGGCCCGCACAGGGCCCACAAATTTTGGGGGCCCAAAAATATTATATAGGCCTATATACGTGTATAGCTACCTTTGTAGACGCTGTGCTGGGCCGCATCCCGCTGGATTGCGTCGCGAACGCGTCGCTCGCTTGCGTCGTGTGAAACGCGTCCCTCCCGAGTCCTGAGTCACGATCCCTAGCGGAGGCGACACTCACTCATGTGAATTGTTGAACGCGTCGCCCGTTACCTGCACTGCAATTCCCAATGCCAGGCGCCAACGATTCCAAATCCAAATCCAGACTTCCGCGGGAAAAATTCAAGACAACGGCGACCAGCGATTCGCGTCCCTGCCTCCCGATTTCGGCAGAAAAAATCGCTTGCCTTGCAAGTTCCAATGGCTAGCGCCAGCGACGGTGATCTAGCGATTTCGGCACGGATAATAGGTTCTGGCCAACTCGAGCGACAATCGTCATATAGACTAGGTGAGTTAGACGGTTCATCTTATTGCTAAAGATTGAAACAAATTAGCAATTTTGTTAATCTCCAATAGTCCAATTTTATTTTATTCATGTGTGTATCATGTGTTTCAAGAGAATACAGATTTAAGTCATCGTGGGATAACATTGAAGGTTTCATTTCAAAGAACACAAAAGGAATGATGGTGTTTACACAACCATTATGCAACTTGAAGTTAAATATGTAAGATTCTCGATATATTCAATTGTTATGTAAATTATTATGTCACATTTTTTTGAGCGCTAATTATTATGCCACATACATTGGAATTTTTTGTTAGTTCAATTTTCCGTGTGAAATAGGGCCCCGTTTAGAGTTTCACACAGGCCCCGGATTTTGCTGGCCCGGCCCTGACTCCAAGGCATTGAACTCTCTGAGGAGCCAGATAAGCTGTCCTGGAAGTGGACTATCGACGGCAACTACTCGGCATGGTCTGCCTACCAAGCGCTATTCCTTGGGGCTACTACCGGACCCTACTGACAGCTCATCTAGAAGACTTGGGCTCCCTCCAATGTGAAGATCTTTCTCTGGCTTGCCTCTCTCAACCCATGTTGGACCGCCGACCGTCACGCGCGACACGACCTGCCGCACGACCCCATCTGCAAACTGTGCAGCCAGGACGACGAAACTCTCCATCACCTCCTCGTTGGGTGCGTCTTCTTGCACATTATTTGGCATGACATCTTGGCCTGCTGCCGCATGCCCACAATACCGCCCGACGGCAGCACCGACATCTTCGACTGGTGGACCACGACAAAGACAAATGTACCGGCAAGCCTACGCAAAAGGACTTAACTCCCTAATCATCCTCACATCTTGGGCCATCTGGAAGCACCGCAACGCAGTCCTCTTCGACAACATAACACCCTCCGATGGCGACCTTCTCGACAACATCAAATAGGAGGCCAAACTATGGGCAAGAGCCGGCGCCAAAGGGCTCGATCGGACAATTTCTGTAACATAAAATGTAACTATCGAGGCTGAGCATCCTCCTACTTCTCTCTGCTCACCTCTATGCCTGGGTACCGCCATCTAATGTGCACGATACCCAGGATGCCAACCTTGTATTCTCTCCCACCTTATCAATGAAATGATACGCAACCTCGCGTATTCGAGATTTTTTTTAAAATTCGAATAGGAAGGAATAGTACAAATCATTACTCGACTCTACAAAGACAATCAACTCAGCCGCCTGGACTTCGTGAAGTACGACGTTAGGATTGCCATAGGTGTTCCTCCGATGCCCAGCAACGCAACAACTCATGAACGTCGGTTCTTTCCGTGTTCGTAGAAATGTAAACTATTCAACATGTATTAAAAGTTATTGTGTAATAATATTAAATTTTAGAAATGAATCAAAACATGTCGATCGTGTTTGTAGAAATGTAAGGATAATTTTACACAATAAAAGAATTTAATACACGTTCAACTTTTTCCTAAATACATATTGTCAATTTTGTAATGCACGGTCCATATTTAAAAAAACATGTTATAATTTTATAATACAGGTGAACCCTTTTCCAAAAACATGTTAAACATTTTTCAGATGCACTACTAACACTTTGTTTAAGTTTATGGCAGTTGTTTTTTTCTTACATTTTTTTCAAATGGTAAAAATAATGTGCAAAAAAAAAGAATAAAAAAATTTGTGTTGTCCCATAGGAGCGCCATATATGAAAATTCATTGAAGAGGTACATCGCAACCAAAGCCGGTTTTTGAAGCGTTGTGGCCATTGAGCTCGTTTTTTAGCAAAGCAAAAAACTGTCAATTACAAGTTTCAAAATAAGTTAAACTTTTCACACGAAAAACGTATGCTTGTGCTCTAAGTGACTTTCAAATTTTGTTTGAACTTACGTGATAATATGCCCTAAAAAGACAAAAATCTGGCAAGAAAACAAGCTGGTTTTTGCATGTATTTGTCTTTTTTTTGTATCTCTCACATGCAAACACGGATTTTGATGAAAATTCACACAATATATTACACTTCTACTCCCTCTGTTCCTAAATATAAGTATTTTTAGAAATTTCAATACGAACTATATACGGATATATATAAACCTATTTTAAAGATTCACCCATTTTGCTCTGTATGTAGTCCATATTGAAATCTCCAAAAAGACTTATATTTAGGAACAGAGAAAGTATGTGTGCATGTAAAAAAAATCAGATTTTGTTATCTGTAAAAGTCTGTTTATTTGAATTTTGAAAAAAAGCGCACGCTACGTCCATGCTCCAAAGTTAACTTTTGCACAACAACCCCATATATATACTGTTCGACCCCTTCCATATGCGCCGAAGCCGAGTATGGCCTGGTGGACCACCCGCAGCGATCTGGAGATGGGGCTCTGGACTCATTGTCCCTCTTGTGGAGGCCTCCTGGTGGCATGAGGAGCTACCGAGCGAAAGCTCTGCGCTTTGTCGTTGACGATGGCGGCGTTCGTGGGCGTCGTTATCTTCTTGAAGAGGTCGTTGAGGTGCTCTCCGTGCCTGGCTTCCGGGTGAAAACCCTTTTCCGGTGTCGACTCGACAGCAGCGACGCCTGGCGCCATTCCCCTTCCCGAGGGCGTTGTCGTGGAGCCTACGTGTATTACGGTGTAGTGTGGCAGTGTTTTCGGGTTTTCCTGTGTTATCCGATTATCATGGGATTGACTTTATAAGAGGGTTACCTCACTATGTTGTATCGTTCGGCTGTGTACTTGGTTTATATATAAAGCGAGGCGAAAGCCTGTTTCGAGTGGCCTGGTAGACAAACATATTCGTGCAATGAAATTCATGGCCACGAGGTCATCCTGTATTACGGCAATTTGTTATTTTTTTTAATTTGTGAGGCTTTCCTACGTGATTAAATTAAATGTGAGGAATTTTTTCCCGCTCCCAGTCCCTGACAGGTGGGGCACCATCACGCTGGCACGCCACAAGGCTAGATGTACGGCCAGATATGGACGAAGGAATGATATTTGCACAGCTGGACAAGTTCGAGCACTAGTTTCATGTATTTTACAATTTTCGAAAACCAACTAATAAAGAAAAACAGAAAACAAAAGCAAAAACACTCATCTAAATAAAGAGAGAAAGGGGAAGGCTGGGTCGGACATGTAATGGGTTCAGCCCACTAAGGAATCGACTGACCCAAAATATATGGTCAGTCAAGAAAAAACAGCTCAAAGCAGTGCATAGACCAGCCTAGAAAAAAAAATATGATCACGAATCTGAAGTAGAATTCAACAGTCCAAAAATTGACTGACCCAGAAGTAATTTTCAGGCGACTTGCATATAGCTAAAGTGAGAATATAATTGTGCATAAACATGAAGGATCACATGATATGTATCATTTTGCATAAACACTACGAAGGTGTGCATTTCTTGGGACACATTGCAGGGGGCGGATGACGCTGTGGAGGGAAGGGGAGACCACGGTGAGAGGAAAGTACATGTCGAATGTTGTTGTATCGAGGGAAGACAACAATGGTGGTGGCGACGCCATGGCAAGGAGAGTAGGTCGAGGGAATGAGATGTTAGTGTGAGTGTTGTGTCGTCTGGTGATAGAGCGAGAGAGTGAATTGTTTTTTTCTTAAGATAAGAAGAAAAGGAATGGATGTTTGTGTAATTTATAGCGAAAAGCGCCTCTTTGCTATGAGAGAGATGTCACATACTTACTTATATAACGATAATTATCACCAATGTTTTTATAGCGTCGGTTATAGCGATGACATAATGTTGTGGCGCGGTCCTAGCCCGAGACGTCCATATTTTTGGCATGTGACGTCCGACATACCCACATGGCGTCCCCATGTCATCCATCTGATGTGATATTCATCGCCATGTCTAAATCGGGACGCTTTGGATGGGTGGCTTTGGTCTCCCATGCCTAGGACTAGGAAAATTGGCACGCACGGGTGCTGACAACCATGCGCGGGAAGGGAACGGGGATCGCGAGGGAAAGGAAAAGATCCGTCCAGAGGCGAAGAGAGGGAGTGAGCGGGAGAGAGACAGAGAGAGGCGGCCATGGCGGGCGAAATTAGCCACGTACCTCGACCTTGTCCTCTCCGGTGACCACCCAACGACAGAAGCTTCAGCCTCCGCACCACCTCCCCTCCGCCCCCGCTACGATCCCCTCCTCGCATGACCCCTTCCCTGTCCTCCCGTCTGCCCCCTTTTTCTCTCAAGGTTCAGCTCATGCTCGAACTCCAGACCCGTGAGTTGCAGGCCAGGCCACCTTGGCAGACTAGGCTACGTGCATCAGGGCATCAGATCAGCAAGGTATGGTACCTCTCCCCTCCCCTCTCTCCTTCTCCCGATCCCCCCCCCCCCCCCCCCCCCCCCCCCCCCCCTTCTCCCGCTCCCCCCCCCCCCCCCCTCCCACCCGCCTATGTTATGCTCTGTTTCTTCTCTCTTCTATTTTCTCAATTTCTCATGAATCTGTTTTCAAGTATTGGCTTCCGCTATATATATAGTGTTGCAACTTGCTGTTATTGTTGTGTTGTGGAATATGAACTTATTTTTCATTGTTCATGCAGTCTGCTTTGGAGAAAAGAAGAGAGACGAGCAAGTGGAAAAACAATCTTTACTACATGGGCAAACCATGTAGTCATGTACGCCTCATTTATTGTTGATTTAATTAGCTATCATTTGCCATAAGGTTGTGTCTATGATGTCGCCACGTCATACTCCATAAGCGTTTTAATGTTATCAAGTGGGTCGGTCGCCATATAACGCGTTACGCCATAAAACAATTGAATATCACGTACCCTAACAAGTCATTTACAACAAGGATTGGAATGCGACTCACTCTACTAAAAAGCACAATGCCGCTCACTCACTCTCGACTAAAACCGGTCACATGCTCGCATTTAGCAACGGACTAATTGTGTATGTTTCTTTTTAATATGTGTTTATATTATCACTTTAGATCGGAGAAAAAATCCGATGCCTTCGAATGATGCTTTGAAAATGTCGATTGACAAAGCTTTATGATGGATTGGATTAAAAACGTATTGTGTTTTACAAAATGAGAAGAGGTGCATACAAATAATTGTTCTTCTTTATATATTTCTTACACGTATTTCTATATATTTTTATTTCTGCAGAGTATGAGAGGGATGGAGATGGACAAAAGGACTTCATTAGCAAGGGTGTCGAGGTGATGTCATTGGAAGGAGTCAAAAAATCATCAAGTTTTGTACACCTAAACAATACATTCAGAACAAAATTTAAAGGCCCGTGAGGCATTCTACTACGTAGTTATAACCAAACTTAACAACCACGCATAATGACAGGGGTAAGTTGGTTTGCAGCAAGAGGCCCATGCGAACGCGAAGAAACAAAACGAATCTGCGCCGTCCACGCGCCATGTCGGTTCGAGCGACGGCCCAGATCCGCCCTCGCCCCATATAACAAACGAACCCAGCCGCCTGCCTCCCTCCTCCCGTCAGATCATCCGATCTTCTCCCCCGAGCCCGATCGATCCCCCGAAACCCTAGCACAGCAGCAGCCATGGCGACGGAGACAGAGCCCGCCGCCGCCGCGGCGCCGTGCCTCCTCCTCGGCCCTCCCCTCATCCGCGCCGCACGCCCGTCCCCCGCCACTGCCGCCGCCGCCGGTGACGACACCGACGCGTCGCACCCGTTCCTCGACCTCCTGGACGCGGCCTTCAACGCGCCGTCGGCCGAGGAGATCAAGGCGGCGCTCAAGCCGCGGAGGGCGCTCACGGAGAACTGCTCCGCAACGGACGCCAACTCGGGCAACCCCTGCCTCGACTTCTTCTTCCAGGTGGTGCCCGACACGCCGCCCGAGCGCGTGCGCTCCCTGCTCGCCGCCTCCTGGACGCACGACGCGCTCACGGCGCTCAAGCTCGCCTGCAACCTCCGCGGCGTGCGCGGCACCGGCAAGTCGGACAAGGAGGGCTTCTACGCCGCCGCGCTCTGGATGCACGAGAACCACCCCAGGACGCTCGCCTGCAACGTCGCCGCGCTCGCCGAGTTCGGCTACCTCAAGGACTTCCCCGAGCTGCTCTTCCGCCTCATCCACGGCGCCGACGTGCGCAAGGTCGCCAAGGCCGGAGTGGAGGAAGACAAGGTGCGCAGGAAGGCCAAGGCCCTGGCCCAGCAGCGGGAGGGCCTCCGTGCCAGGCTTGCCGGCCGGAAGCGCGCCCGCGAGTTGGCGCCCGAGCCGGCCAAGGCCACCTTCGGCGACTTCCTCTCGGCCGCCCTCTCCAAGTTCGGCAAGGGCAAGCCCGTGGAGGTGGAGACCGCCCCTGTCACGGTCGAGGAGCCAAAGCCGGAGGCGATGGAGGTTGATCCGCGGCGGATGTCTAAGAAAGTCCGCAAGGTGGCCAAGCTCGCCGTGCAGTCGCTGGAGACGTACTACGGCGACCGCGCCTACCGATTCCTGTTTGACGCCGTCGCCGAGTTCTTCGCCGCGCTCCTTGCCTCGGACCTCGAGCAGCTCGCCCCCAAAGGCAAGAAGAGGAAGATCGGGCTCGCCGCCAAGTGGTGCCCCACGCCGGGCTCGTCGTTTGACCGCATCACGCTGCTCTGCGAGGCCATCGCCCGCCGCCTCTTCCCGCGCGACTCGGACCCTGAGCTCGCCCAGCTCTCGGATGACCACTACACGTACCAGGCCCTCCGCAGCCTCCGCCGCGAGGTGCTCGTGCCGCTGCGCAAGGTCCTGGAGCTCCCTGAGGTATGTATGAGCGCGCAGCGGTGGTCGGAGCTGCCCTACAACCGCGTGGCCTCGGTGGCCATGCGGCGCTACAAGTTCCTTTTCAAGAAGCACGACGAGGCACGCTTCGACAAGTACCTGGAGGACGTGGAGGAAGGGAAGGCCAAGATCTCAGCGGGCGCGCTCCTGCCGCACGAGATCGCCGCGGCCGCCTACCGCGGCGAGGACGACAACGTGTCGGAGCTCCAGTGGCGCCGCATGGTGGACGACCTCCGCTCCAAGGGGTCGCTGCGCAACTGCATCTCGGTCTGTGACGTCTCCGGGAGCATGAACGGCACCCCGATGGAGGTGTGCGTTGTGCTGGGCGTGCTCACGTCGGAGCTCAGCGAGGAGCCATGGGCGGGCAAGGTGATCACCTTCAGCTCGACCCCCGAGATCCACCTGATCAAGGGCAAGACCCTTGCCAAGAAGATGGCCTTCGTTAAGCGCATGCAATGGAACATGAGCACCAACTTCCAGGCGGTGTTCGACCAGATCCTCCGCACGGCCGTGAACGCCTAGCTGGCGCCGGAGAAGATGATCAGGACAGTGTTCGTGTACAGCGACATGGAGTTCAACGAGGCGTCGGGGCACAGCGGCGGTGGATACTACAGATACGGATCGCGGCAATCGTCCGGGTCCTGGGACACTGACTACAACGTGATCTGCAAGAAGTTCAGGGACGCCGGGTACGGTGATGTGGTGCCGCAGATCATCTCCTGGAACCTGCACGACTCCAAGTCGACGCCGGTGACGTCGACGCAGCCGGGGGTGGCCATGCTGAGCGGCTTCTCCAAGAACTTCCTCAAGATCTTCATGCAGAATGACGGCGTGGTGAACCCCGAGGCCATCATGATGCAGGCCATCGCCGGCGACGAGTACCAGAAGCTGACCGTGTACGACTAGATCAGTAGTTGCCGGTTGTCATCAGCTTAGTTAGAATGTTCGTGGTGTTCGATTAGCTTCTTTTTCTTCAGAATTCGTCGTGTTCGATTAGCTTCTTCAGAATTGTGAACAGCTAGTAGCTTGCTTTGCTTGATGATTAGTTTTTTTTTTCTAATTCGAACCAAAATTATGCGTGCAATTTTTTATGTTGAAAATCATATGCTTGAGTTGATAATCATGCTTGGGTAGGATGATTGGAATGTTTGAATGATCAATGGTGTTTGGTAGCTTCTTTTCTGCATTCGAACATGGAATTTCACCTTGCTGGGAGAGCTGTTTCACGGGGGCCAATTTGTAATGTTTTCTGCATGCAAGAATGCAGAAACTCACTGACAATGAACGAGGAATACTAACGAGTGAAACTGTCCAAATGGGTTCCCCGATCCAGTACAACATTGAGGACATGGTACCTTAGATTTATTAATTATTAACAGTAGTATGCTAGAAATAACCTCCATATCCGGGTACCAAAAATCTGAATTAATTGCGGCGAAACACACGAAACTACCAAGAAAAGGCGAAATGTTTATTGAAGGGGCAACCAGCTGTTGGACTGGATGCAACTATTCCCCCTCTCAACGTGGATGAGACTTGTCCTGCTGTTGGACTGGATGCAACTATGAGACTTGTCCTACCTTAGAGCATGGCGGTGCGACGCGTTAAAAAAACGTTTACAACGTTGGAATAGCCAGTTTTTGCGCGTCGCGGAGCGCTAACTCCAGCGACTGTTGCAAAAAAATGCGCGTGCGCGTCGCTCCAACAGACGTGCTAAAGTATAGCGCGCACGAGCAGCCGACGCTTGCAACATCTTCAATTGGAGACAATATGATGATATTTCAAACATCAAAACAAAATATAGCATAGTTTAAAATCACCCAACCAAGTTCAGGACATAAAAAGTAAAAGTTCAAAATCATGTCACGTCACATCATCATCCAATCAAGTTCATGCATAAAAATTCACACAAACAAATGGCACATGACCAATCATGCCACTTCTCATCTTGGTCCTCCTCTTCCTTCAATTCTTCATCCTCATCCAAAGACGATTCTTCCTCATCCTCTTCATTGTCTCACGCCGCATCATCATGAAGAGCTCGGAAGGTGTTGGCAAGATCTCCAACGACATCATTGGAAGGTATGTGAGGCACACCGGAAGACATGCGTCCACCCATGTCATCCGGAGGTGCTCCCATGCCTCCCATGAGAGACGTGGCTGTCCATTGATGCAGATCAATATGGAGTGACCGTGCAACCGTTCAAAAAAAAAGGAGTGACGACTTTACGATTGTAGTTGGGCTGGCACTTTAGGCTTGTCCAACTACGTGGTAGCTGGGCTGAGGTCAATCAATTTTTATGATTGGTGTCAGAGACAATTTTTTTAGAGTTAAATACACCATGGGTGTCTTAACTTGTTCGACACGGTCACTTTGATGTATAAACTTGTAAAATACACAAAACGAATGACGTAACTTGTCCGAGTGTTCAAATACGGTGCCTCCGGCTGTATTCAAGCATATACATTGCCAACATGGCATGCCAACGTGACCTTGGCCCACATGTCAATGACTATGAGAGGAGAAACAGATGTGTGAGCACCGTGCGATGGTTGTTTTACAGAAAAATCCATATACTTCAACTAAGTTTCTTATAAAATCCCTATATTTAATTATGCTAAACTGCACTGATCCCACCTGTCAGGTCTGCATACCGTATGTCAGCACGTGAGATGAAATAGCAATAAGAAAGAAAAGGGTGCGCATTGGGTATTCAAACCCAGTACCTGGGAGCACATGTGCACACTTATGGTAGCCACTAGGCCAATGACTTCTTTGTGGAATACAGAGATAAATTCTTATTTATAATAATGACACCGGCCAAAATAATAAAAGAAAATTTAAAGTAAAAGTTGACTCACCTTTGCAAGTATTTGTCTTATTTATGAGCTAGTCATCTATTTGTCTTATAAATTCTTATATATATATATATATATATATCATGTCTCTGAATATGGATATTGGACGAAATAAATTCCTATTTGTGAGCTAGTCATCTATTTATCACGCTGCTATTTACCTCTTCAAGCATTTGTCTTATTTTTATTGTAATATAAGGCGCTCTTATGGGCCGCAGAAAGGTTTCTTTAAAAAAAATCCAATTTCATGTTTATTATATTTTTTCCGTTTTGTAAAAGGAAATGTAAGAAAATATTATAACTGCCATAAACTTAAAGAAAGTGTTAGTGCATTTAAAAAAACTATTCAACATATTTTTCAAAAATTCTCGTGTGTATTAATAAATTGTAGATGTGTATTTGAAAAAAATCATCATGCATTCAGAAAATAGAAAAAATCTATCTAAAAAATCAACATGTATTAAAAAAATTTGTGTAAAATTATTGTTACATTTGTAGAAACATGTTTGACATGATTTAACATTTTTATAGAATTTAATGTTTTTACACAATGATTTTTAATATACATTGAGCAGTTTGTACACAATATGTTATAGTACACGCTGATAAATACACATAAATTTTATAAAAAGTTCATGTTTACCTCTTCGAACTACACAGTAATAAAAATAAAATAAATATTTAAATAGGCAAATTGCATATGGGTAATTATTGTATTTGTATATAGGAAAAAACTACACATTATAAAAACTAGTCAGTAACTTAAAAACAGTAAATAACGTAAATGGAAATTGCAGAGCAATAGGTAAAATTGATCTATTGAAGTTTCCAGCTATAAGTTGTACACGAAGTACTAATTGTCCAGGTGGTTAGCATGCATGCTATTTATCCTGGAGGTTGGAGGTCGGAATCCCATGGAGTGCCCCGGTTTGCTTGTTTCTTTTTAGTAGCAATACAGAGTGATAGCTTTTGCGAGATTTAATTAAACCTCAGGGTTTTTTCTGAAAAAATACGCACTCATCTCACCTAGTGCGGGCACACTCACACCCACTGACGTGTGGGGCAGCCATCAGCTGTCACGCCATGCGGGCAGCACATACAGTGGCATACGGATTATAGCATCACTTTTATGTATTTTACAAGTTTAAACTCTAAACTGAACACACCTGACAAGTTAAGGCATCTATGATGTATTTAACTCATTTTTTTTTATCACGGACACTAGTTGAAAATCTGAAACGCATCGCTGTCATTTGACAGAGGTCCGTATAGAAGTACAATCACCAACCTACCAACAAAGTCCATGAACCAACAAGTCTCCAACGAGCCAACCAGGAACTAGCTAGTAGTTATTCGTCATGGCATAAGCACATCGCAGCACGAAACATAATCTTAGTCCTAATCCCAGCACATCGCAGAAGGTCATCCTTATGCTGCGCGCAGTGCAATCCACACACCAACCCGGCCGACGGCCAGATTTTTTTTTGAATATGTCATTGAGTTTATTGAAGGCTTGAGCAAAACTAAGATTAATTGGAGAAGTATATGATCTTTGGGTTCCCTTTATTGGAACTATGTTTCTTTTTATTTTTGTTCGAATTGGTCGGGTGCTTTTTCACCTTGAAAAATTATAGTTCCCCCATGGGGAATTAGCAACGCCAATGAACGATATAAATACTACTATTGCTTTAGCTTTACTCATGTCAGCGACATATTTTTATGCCGGACTTAGTAAAAAAGATTGAGCTATTTAGAGAAATATATTAAAGCAACCCCAATCCTATTTAGAGAAACTCCAATCCTATTTAGAGAAACATCTCCTAAACGTGGCTCGGCGGCAGTACGACCCCACGCCTCTTCGTATGTTCGCCTAATCGCTTCCTTATCATCATTTTTTCTCCAATGCAATAATCAATCTGTGATTGGATGGTTAGAAGGATAGTGATATTTGTTGTCCATCAGAATTTAAGTCTCAAACTTGACATTGGTGTTCGTATTTTTCTAAATTTATTCCAGACCTTCTGAGGATGTGCGGTCAGTGTGAGGAGACGTTTCCTGTCGACTATGAAGGCGTCCGTATCGAATTCATTAATCTCAAGATGATGTGCCAACTCAATTCTTAAAGGTGCTTGTAGGATAAGGTTTTCATGCGTGCGTTTATAAATAGTGTATGTCTGTATATGAAGTCTACATATGTACTATTTTTAAATATAGAAAGGGAATCTCTGGTATTAAAGGGGGAATTGGTCGTTCGCTTACTCGCCTCTAGGTTCCCTTCTTCGTAAGATCGCTCACTGCACGATCAATTCATCCTTCTCACCGATTTTTTTCAACCCTTACCTCCCACGAGTTTTATTGCTGGTCTTTTTTCTAGTCTAATAACGCAATTCAATCGACTCAATAGCAATCACATACGATGGGTAGGACCGTAGGAGGTCGATTCATATGGAGTATTACAAAAAACTACCACAATTTATCAAACGGTGCCCATAAACTACCACTTTACAAATTTATACTGAAAATTATCACCTTTTCTCTAATCTTTAACTAAAAAGTACCGCATCGACTTAATGACTGATTAGCAAAAAAAGTTAAACCTGATTACGACAGGCTAGGCCCACTCGTCAGGGCTGACATGGCATTAAGTTATTTGACCGTTTGTGTTGACTGTTAAGTTACATATTGGCATTTTATCAAACACTTGGTGTGCACCGGCACCTGCGACCGCCCACTCAGGAGCTTGACGGGCATGAAGGAGGAGCTTGTCGCCGTCGGCAGTATCTCTATGGCCTCGCAAGACGAGCTCGTCGCCATCGGCAGGAGCTCGACAGCTGCGACCGGACGCCGCTTCCACCCGCCACTGCTCGCCACCTCTAGCCGCTGCCGCAGCCCGCGGGTAGGAGCTTGCCGCCGCTGGGTGAGCTAGCCGATGCGCTGGCCTCGACGAAGCCGGGCGAGCTAGTTATTGCGTTCTGTCTAGCTGTTGCCGCATATAGGAGCTCGCCAACGTCGAGCGAGCTAGCCACCACGCTGGCCTCCGCGCAACCAGGCGAGCTGGTTGCTTGCTGATGTCTACTATGCAACCTTCTTGTAGACTCGTGTTGGGCCTCCAAGCGTAGAGTTTTGTAGGACAGTAACAAATTTTTCTCAAGTGGATGAACTAAGATTTATCAATCCGTGGGAGGCGTAGGATGAAGATGCTCTCTCAAACAACCATGCAACCAAATAACAAAGAGCCTCTTGTGTCCCCAACACACCCAATACAATACTAAATTGTATACGTGCACTAGTTTGGCGAAGATATGGTGATACAAGTGTAATATGGATGATAGATATAGGTTTTCGTAATCTGAAAATATAAAAACAGCAAGGTAACTAGTAACAAACGTGAGCGAAAACGGTATTGCAATACTTCTAAACAAGTCCTAGGGTTCATACTTTCAGTAGTACAAATTCTCTCAACAATGATAACATAGTTAGATCATATAACAATCCCTCACACTAGTAGAAAAGGGGGCAATGGTCCAGGCCGGGTCAGCCCATTAGTCCCGATTCAGTCCAGAACCGGGACCAATGGGGTCATTGGTCCCGGTTCGTGAGCCCAGGGGGCCGGCCGGGCCACGTGGGCCATTGGTCTCGATTCGTCTGGACCTTTTGGTCCCGGTTGGTGGGACGAACCGGGACCAATGGGCCTGGCTCCTGGCCCACCACCATTGGTCCCGGTAGGTGGCCTGAACCGGGACCAAAGGCTGCCCTTTAGTCCCGGTGCATGCCACGAACCGGGACGAATGAGGTGCCTATATATACCCTCGCCCGCGAGCAGAGCACTCCAGTGCTCTGTTTTTCTCTGGCCGGCGAGGGGAGGGGTTTGTGTGGTGCTCTAGCTCACCTCCTATGCACATGAGGTGTTCGATGAAATGCCCGAGCCAGACTAGTTAAGCTTTCTTCTCTCGAAGCTCGACCTCAAATCTCCATTTTCCTCGAGATTTGTCTAGATTTAGCGGTCCGTCACGCCCCACCCCCGTCTTCACCGCCGTCGATCACCCGCGCCGATCTCATCACCAACACCACCGTGGTGAGCCTCTTGTTCTTATCTTCTTTCTGAAAGGAAAAATATTCTTACTTGTATGTTTAGATAGATACTTGTATCATTTTCTTACTTTTATTATTGCATCTTATATAGTGCGATGGTTTTGGTATCCACCCCCGTCGGCCCTCGTCCTGTCTATGATTCGGATGTGGTATATATATTATCTTTATAATTATTGGTTCATTTATTGTTTATGAAAATTATGCGGACCAACGTGACATAGATTTTATTTATATAGGATGTATGTGAACCGGAAATTCCAACCGACCCTATTGTCGAGAGGTTAAATTTAGTTGAAGAAGAAAACAATTTCTTGAAGAAAAAAATAAAAAAAATTGAGGAGGAGAAGATGATATTGGAGTTGCATGTTGCGGATGTCGTCGATGATCACAAGATCAAGATGGATGCAATGCGCTTGAAGATTAGAAAGATTAGAAAATATGCCATTCATACCGAGGCTTGGTATCATTATGCCGTTGGATCAATTGTTACCTTGGTTGCGATTATGATCGCCTTTGTTTTCGCATTTAAATGTTTTACATAGTTTCAATGTATGGTTTAATTAATTAGATGCTCTGGAGAGCTATATGTTGTTAGATGAGAACTATGTATGTACTTTGGTTTTAATGTGATGATGAACTTTTATTAATTTGGACACTTAATTATATATAATGCACGCAGATGAACCGGCAATGGATGTATGGTGACAGACACACCTCGGAGTACATTAAGGGTGTGCATGAGTTTCTCAATGCGGCTGAGGCAAACAAGCAGAATGGTTTTATGTATTGTCCATGCACTAAATGTGGGAATACGTTGTCTTACTCTAACCGGAAAATCCTTCACACCCACCTGCTTTACAAGGGTTTCATGCCACACTATAATGTTTGGACGAGGCACGGAGAAATAGGGGTTATGATGGAAGACGGCGAAGAAGAAGAGTACGATGACAACTATGTGCCCCCTGAATACCATGATGCTACAACGGGGGGAGCTGGTGAAGATCAAGAGGAACCAGACGATGTGCCCAATGATGCTGCAACGGGTGAAGCTGCTGAAGATCAAGAGGAACCAGACGATGTGCCCGATGATGATGATCTCCGCCAGGTCATTGTCGATGCAAGGACGCAATGCGAAAGTCAAAAGGAGAAGTTGAAGTTCGATCGCATGTTAGAGGATCACAAAAAAGGGTTGTACCCCAATTGCGAAGATGGCAACACAAAGCTCGGTACCGTACTGGAATTGCTGCAGTGGAAGGCAGAGAATGCTGTGCCTGACAAAGGATTTGAGAAGCTACTGAAAATATTGAAGAAGAAGCTTCCAAAGGATAACGAATTGCCCGACAGTACATACGCATCAAAGAAGGTCGTATGCCCTCTAGGATTGGAGGTGGAGAAGATACATGCATGCCCTAATGACTGCATCCTATACCGCGATGCATACAAGGATCTGACCGCATGCCCGGTATGTGGTGCATTGCGGTATAAGATCAGACGAGATGACCCTGGTGATGTTCACGGCGAGCCCCACATGAAGAGGGTTCCTGCGAAGGTGATGCGGTATGCTCCTATAATACCACGGTTGAAACGTCTGTTCAAAAACGGAAAGCATGCCAAGTCGATGCGATGGCACAGTGAGGACCGTAAGAAAGACGGGAAGTTGAGAGCACCCGCTGACGGGTCGCAGTGGAGAAAAAACCGTGAGAAAGTACTGGGATGAGTTTGCAAAGGACCCAAGGAACGCATGGTTTGCTTTAAGCGCGGATGGCATTAATCCTTTCGGGGAGCAGAGCAGAATCACAACACCTGGCCTGTGACTCTATGTATGTATAACCTTCCTCCTTGAATGTGCATGAAGCGGAAGTTCATTATGATGCCAGTGCTCATCCAAGGCCCTAAGCAACCCGGCAACGACATTGATGTGTACCTAAGGCCATTAGTTGAAGAACTTTTACAGCTATGGAATGGAAACGGTGTACGTACGTGGGATGAGCACAGACAAGAGGAATTTAACCTAAACGCGTTGCTGTTCGTGACCATCAACGATTGGCCCGCTCTCAGTAACCTGTCAGGACAGACAAGCAAAGGATACCACGTATGCACACACTGTTTAGATGACACTGAAAGTATATACCTGGACAAATGCAGGAAGAATGTGTACCTGGGACATCGTCAATTTCTTCCGACCAACCATCAATGTCGAAAGAAAGGCAAGCATTTCAAAGGCGAGGCAGATCACCGAAAGAAGCCCGCCATGCATACCGGTGATCATGTACTTGCTATGGTCAATGATTTACACGTAATCTTTGGAAAGGGTCCCGGCGCACTAGCTGTTCCGAATGACGCTGAGGGACACGCACCCATGTGGAAGAAGAAATTTATATTTTGGGACCTACCCTACTGGAAAGAGCTAGAGGTCCGCTCTTCAATCGACGTGATGCACGTGACAAAGAACCTTTGCGTGAACCTGCTAGGCTTCTTGGGCGTGTATGGAAAGACAAAAGATACACCTGAGGTACGGGAGGACCTGCAACGTTTGCACGAAAAAGACGGCATGCCTCCGAAGCAGTATGAAGGTCCTGTTAGCTATGCTCTTACGAAAGAAGATAAAGAAATCTTCTTTGAATGCCTGCTCAGTATGAAGGTCCCGACTGGCTTCTCGTCGAATATAAAGGGAATAATAAATATGCCAGTGAAAAAGTTCCAGAACCTAAAGTCTCATGACTGCCACATGATTATGACGCAACTGCTTCCGGTTGCATTGAGGGGGCTTCTACCGGAAAACGTCCGATTAGCCATTGTGAAGCTATGTGCATTCCTCAATGCAATCTCTCAGAAGGTGATCGATCCAGAAATCGTACCAAGGCTAAGGAGTGATGTGGCGCAATGTCTTGTCAGTTTCGAGCTGGTGTTCCCACCATCCTTCTTCAATATCATGACGCATGTCCTAGTTCATCTAGTCGACGAGATTGTCATTCTGGGGCCCGTATTTCTACACAATATGTTCCCCTTTGAGAGGTTCATGGGAGTCCTAAAGAAATATGTCCGTAACCGCGCTAGGCCAGAAGGAAGCATCTCCATGGGCCATCAAACAGAGGATGTCATCGGGTTTTGTGTTGACTTCATTCCTGGCCTTAAGAAGATAGGTCTCCCTAAATCGCGGTATGAGGGGAGACTGACTGGAAAAGGCACGCTAGGAGCGGACTCAATAATATGCAGGTACGGGCATTCTTGGTCTCAAGCACACTACACAGTTCTACAAAACTCTACCTTGGTGACCCCGCATGTCGATGAACACAAGAACAGTCTGCGCTCCAAACACCCGGAGCAGTGCGGCTACTGGATTACATGTGAACACATTAGGACTTTCAGCAGTTGGTTGGAAGCACGTCTCAGAGGTGACAACACTGTTTGTGATGAGTTGTACTTGTTGTCCAGGGGACCATCTTTGACTGTATTGATTTACAAAGGATACGAGATAAATGGGAATACATTTTAGACGATTGACCAAGATCAAAAGAGCACCAACCAAAACAGCGGTGTCCGCTTTGATGCAACAACCGAGAAGGGAAAGGACACATATTATGGTTACATAGTGGACATATGGGAACTTGACTACGGACAAGATTTTAAGGTCTCTTTGTTTAAGTGCAAATGGGTCAATCTGTCAGGAGGCGGGGTACATGTAGACCCACAGTACGGAATGACAACAGTGGATCTGAAAAATCTTGGGTACACTGATGTGGCACAGGTTATCTATGTGAAGGACATGTCTACCAGACCGAGAAAAAGAAAAGATAAGGAAGCGAATACATCATACGATGAGCCAAAGCGCCACATAGTTCTTTCAGGAAAAAGGGACATCCTAGGAGTGGAGGGCAAGACAGACATGTCTGAAGATTATGAAAGGTTTCATGAAATTCCTCCCTTCAATGTCAAGGCTGACCCAAGCATCCTGATAAACGCTCAAGATTATCCATGGTTACGGCGCAATAAGCAAATGACACAAGCGAAGAAAAAGTGAAGACTTTCTCCCGCAACTATTATGATGATACCATGCCAAATTTATAACAAACGAGTATGCTATGCCAACTTTTTCAGAGTTCATTTGAAAACTATGAATTTAGGTCGAATTTTCTCTATAGGTGCATCTATGTTCAAATTTTAACTATTCAAATTTGAAAACTAATGGCACTAACAGAAAGTTTATAATTTTTCTAAAACTAATGGCACTAACAGAAAGTTTATAATTTTGCTGACCTAAAAGCAAAAGGAATTAAAAAATAAAGCAAAAAACAAAACAAAATAAATAATACAGAAAAAAACAAAAAAACTGGAAAAAAAATAAAAATAGCAATAATAAGTATTTTGTTGTAAGTAGAAACAAAATAAAATAAATAAAGCAACAAAGAAAACAAAAAAACAAAAAAAGTGTTTTCAAATTTGAAAACTAATGGCACTAACAGAAAGTTTATAATTTTTCTAAAACTAAAAGCAAAAAGAATTAAAAAATAAAGCAAAAAACAAAACAAAATAAATAATACAGAAAATAAAACAAAAAACTGGAAAAAAAATAAAAATAGCCACAATAAGTATTTTGTTCTAAGTAGAAACAAAATAAAATAAATAAAGCAACAAATAAAACAAAAAAAGTGTTTTCAAATTTGAAAACTAATGGCACTAACAGAAAGTTTATAATTTTTCTTAAACTAAAAGCAAAAGGAATTAAAAAATAAAGCAAAAAACAAAACAAAATAAATAATACATAAAACAAAACAAAAAAACTGGAAAAAAATAAAAATAGCAACAATAAGTATTTTGTTGTAAGTAGAAACAAAATAAAATAAATAAAGCAACAAAGAAAACAAAAAAAATAGTGTTTGCGAATTTGAAAACTAATGGCACTAATAGAAAGTTTATAATTTTTCTAAAACTAAAAGCAAAAAGAATTAAAAAATAAAGCAAAAAACAAAAGAAAATAAATAATGCAGAAAACAAAACAAAGAAACTGGAAAAAAAATTAAATATAGCAACAATAAGTATTTTGTTGTAAGTAAAAACAAAAAAAGTGCCACCTACTAGGCACCCACGTCTGAATACGACTAGAAACCCTACCATGGGCCAGGATTCAGGCCCGCGGGAGGCCCAGTAGGCCCACAGGCACACATTGCACGGTTAGGTCCGAAAGCCTGCTTTAGAGAGGAGCTCGAGAGGGAAGGCGCACCGCACCTTATAAACAGGTGCGGCTCCCTCTCAACTAGCGAGGTGGGACTAAACATTTGGGCGCGGGGCAGCACAAGGCCTTTGGTCCCGGTTGGTGGCACCAACCGGGACTAAAGGGGGCATTAGTCCCGGTTTGTGCCACGAACCGGGACTAAAGGCTTTGCTATATAAGCAGCACTTAGCAGTTTCTCCAAAATCCATCCCTTTCTTCTCCGCCCGACGCCCGCTGCTCTGCCTCGTCGCCGTCGCCGCCGAGCCGTCAGGCTGCTCCACCTCGCCGTCGCCGCCGCCTCCGACGCCGTCAGGCTGGTCCACCTCACCATCGTCGCCGCCTCCGACGCCGTCAGGCTGCTCAACTTTGCCGTCGCCGCCGCCCTCGAACGCCACCTCACCGTCGTCCCCGCGCCCCGACGTCGCCCGCCGTGCTCCGCCACCCCTCTGTGAGCACCTGCCTCACGTCCCTGCCTTGCCTCGCTCCCGGGCCCCTGCCCTGCCCCGCCAGCGCCACCGCTGCCGCCATGCCCCTCTGCCCCGCCGACGCCACCACTTTTTTTTATTAGTTTAATTTTTTTTCATATATATATAATGTATGTGTATGTATGTGGCTATATGTTTTTGTTCATATGTTGCAATATGTTTTTTAATTTTTATTAGTTTATTTTTTTGTTCATATGTGATGTATATGTGTATGTGGCTATAATGTATATGTGTATGTGATGTATGTGGCTAGAATTTGCTAAATATATATGTTAAAAATGTTTTTTTGTTCATAGAAAGTTTTTTGTTCATATATAAGAAGTTACAATTTTAGAGAAGTTTTATATATGCAAAAGTTACAATTTTAGAAAAAGAAGGATAGGAAAGAAGAAAATAAGAAGAGGAAAGAAAGAAGAAGAGGAGAGGAAAAGAAGAGGAGAAATAAATAAGAAGAAGAAAAAAGAAGGAAAAGAATTCTATTTTCTCTTCCTCTCCAATATTCCTTTCTTCTTCTCCTCTTTTTTTTTCTTCTTTTTTTCTTCGATCTTCTCCTCTAGCTATTCCTTTCTTCTTCTCCTCTTTTTTCTTCTTCTTCTTCTTCTTCTTAATTTTTATCGGGAACGAGGGTGTCGAGGATCGCCGAGGGGTCGAGGGTCGGGAACTAGGGTAGAGGGTCGAGGGTCGTTAAGGGGTCAAGGGTCGAGGGTTTCAGGGTCGAGAGTTCGAGAGTTCGAGGGTTCTATAGGGTCTAGGGATCGAGGGTCGAGGGTTCCAGTGTCTTCTAGGGGTCGAGGGTTCCAGGGTCGTCGAGGGTTCAAGGGGTCGAGGATCGCCGAGGGGTCGAGAGAGGTTTCCTAGTGTCAAAGTATTGAAGAAATCCATGGCTTCATCATTAGCCGGAAGTAATCAGGGCATGATGGTATGAAGTCCTCCAAAGTTATTCTGGAATGGACTCCCGGATAGGATAATTTGCCTTCTTGTACGAATTTCAGCAAAGGCCTTCCAAATAATGATATTTGGATGGTTCTTGCTGAACTTTGTACCAAAAACCGAATTATCCTATCTGGGACTCCGTTCCAAAATAACTTTGGAGAGCTTCGTACCATCATGCACCTGTTACTTTCGCCCAATGATGAAGACATGGTTTTGTTGAATCCTTTGACACTAGGCAACCTCCCGCCCCTCGGCGATCCTCTCAAAGAAGAGGATAAAAAAAGAAGAGGAAGAAGAAAAAAAAGAGGAGAAGAAAGACTCCTCTATTCTTTCTTCTCCTCTTTTTTTTTCTTCTTCTTCCTCTTTTTTTATCGGGAACGAGGGTCGTCGAGGGACATAGATGTAGTGTCGTCGTTGTCGATATACCCCCTCCCGATAGCTTCAACACGTGTGGGGGGGGGTCGATATTACCCCCTCCTTGAAGCGTTCTCGAGGCCAACCCTAACCCTTGAAGCGTTGTCGAGGCCACCCGAAACCCTAGAGAAGCAGCTTCGGGGCCACTAATTAATATGATTCCTTATTATGATTAGCTAGCTAGATCTATGTTTGCCACTAATATATCCATCTGTCATGTTTGAATAATAATTGCCATGTTGTAAATATTTGTAGAAACTATGGACACCGCCCGAGACGAAGCAAAAGAAGTGTTGTTCAGGGACATAATCATAGAAGGAAGTGATGTCGTCTCGTTGTTTCTCAACGACACCGATGGTCTGGAAGGAGAGGGTGAAGAAGCTGGCTCCGGTGACCTAATGCCGGTGCAAGAAGAAGAACATGATGACGGCTCCGGTGACCGAACCGAGTCCGGCCAGGTATATATATTAGTTAAGCCTGTGCTGACTAGCTAATTAATGCATTCATTGTTTTGGTATGTACAAATATTAATTAAGTCTTTGTTCTTTCTTCTAGCCCTCCGGATCGAGCACAACTGAGGTAAAGGGACGAGGCCCGATGAAAAAGTTGAGCTCGGATGAAAGGTTTGAGATCATAGCAACCGCGCCCGACGGCCAACCGATTGAACCCATCCGAACAAAGAACGCATTTGTTGCTCAGTGCGGGGTTCTGGTTAGGGACAAGATCCCGATCAGCATCCAGCAATGGTTAAAGCCGGCTAAAGAAGACCCTGAGGTATCTTACGTCAATGATATGCATGACGATCTTCTGTTTCCTTCGTTTGCTTACTAGCTAGCTAGCGTGTCTAGTCCTCTCTATACGTATGTATAGTACGTAGCGTCGACCAAGCACGGACATAAGAGAGGACACTTCTCTCTATTAATTATAGCTAGCTAACACAATATATGAAACACCTAAATTAACCCTCCAAAACCCCCAAACCCCCCCCCTTTCAAAAGAAACAAAAACCCCAGCCCCAGAAATGCTGACGCGTGGAGGCCTATTCGTCCCGGTTGGTTCCACCAACCGGGACCAAAGGCCCTCCAGCCTGGGCTCAGCGCGCAGCCCACGTGGAGGCCCATCTGTCCCGGTTCTGGTTAGAACCGGGACTAAAGGGTCAGGGCATTAGTAACGACCCTTTAGTTTCTTCTCCTCTTTTTTTCTTCTTCTTCCTCTTTTTTTTATCGGGAACGAGGGTCGTCGAGGGACATAGATGTAGTGTCGTCGTTGTCGATATACCCCCTCCCGATAGCTTCAACACGTGTGGGGGGGGGTCGATATTACCCCCTCCTTGAAGCGTTCTCGAGGCCACCCCTAACCCTTGAAGCGTTGTCGAGGCCACCCGAAACCCTAGAGAAGCAGCGTCGAGGCCACTAATTAATATGATTCCTTATTATGATTAGCTAGCTAGATCTACGTTTGCCACTAATATATCCATATGTCATGTTTGAATAATAATTGCCATGTTGTAAATATTTTAGAAACTATGGACACCGCCCGAGACGAAGCAAAAGAAGTGTTGTTGAGGGACATAATCGCAGAAGGAAGTGATGCCGTCTCGTTGTTTCTCAACGACACCGATGGTCTGGAAGGAGAGGGTGAAGAAGCTGGCTCCGGTGACCTAATGCCGGTGCAAGAAGAAGAACATGAGGATGGCTCCGGTGACCCAATCCGGTGCAAGAAGGAGACCGTGATGACGGCTCCGGTGACCGAACCGAGTCCGGCCAGGTATATATATTAGTTAAGCCTGTGCTGACTAGCTAATTGATGCATTCATTGTTTTGATATGTACAAATATTAATTAAGTCTTTGTTCTTTTTTCTAGACCTCCGGATCGAGCACAACTGAGGTAAAGAGACGAGGCCCGATGAAAAAGTTGAGCTCGGATGAAAGGTTTGAGATCATAGCAATCGCGCCCGACGGCCAACCGATTGAACCCATCCGAACAAAGAACGCATTTGTTGCTTAGTGCGGGGTTCTGGTTAGGGACAAGATCCCGATCAGCATCCAGCAATGGTTAAAGCCGGCTACAGAAGACCCTGAGGTGTCTTACGTCAATGATATGCATGACGATCTTCTGTTTCCTTCGTTTGCTTACTAGCTAGCTAGCGTGTCTAGTCCTCTCTATACGTATGTATAGTACGTAGCGTCGACCAAGCATGGACATAAGAGAGGACACTTCTCTCTATTAATTATAGCTAGCTAACACAATATATGAAACACCTAAATTAACCCCCCAAAACCCCCAAACCCCCCCCCCTTTCAAAAAAAAACAAAAACCCCAGCCACAGAAATGCTGACGCGTGGAGGCCTATTTGGTCCCGGTTGCCCTCCAGCCTGGGCTCAGCGCGCAGCCCACGTGGAGGCCCATCTGTCCCGGTTTTGGTTAGAACCGGGACTAAAGGGTCAGGGCATTAGTAACGACCCTTTAGTCCTGGTTCTGGAACCGGGACAAAAGGCCCTTATGAACCGGGACAATAGGCCCGTTTTCTACTAGTGTCAACGTGCAACAAAGAGTCACTCTAAAGTCACTAATAGCGGAGAATAAACGAAGAGATTATTGTAGGATACGAAATCACCCCCAAGTTATTCTTTTTGATCGATCTATTGGGCTATTCCTATAAGTGTCACAAACAACACTAGAGTTCATACTAAAATAACACCTTAAGACACACATCAATCAAAACCCTAATATCACCTAGATACTCCAATGTCACCACAAGTATCCGCGGGTTTGATTATACGATATGCATCACACAATCTCAGATTCAACTATTCAGATCAACACAAAGAACTTTAAAGAGTGCTCCAAAGTTTCTACCGGAGAGTCAAGACGAAAACGTGTACCAACCCATATGCATAAGTTCACATGGTCACAGAACCCGCAAGTTGATCACCAAAACATACATCAAGTAGATCACGTGAATATCACATTGTCACCACAGATAAGCACATACAAGACATACATCAAGTGTTCTCAAATTCTTAAAAACTCAATCTGATAAGATAATTTAAAAGGAAAAACTCAATCCATTACAAGAAAAAGTAGAGGGGGAGAAACATGATAAGATCCAACTATAATAGCAAAGCCCGCGGTATATCAAGATCGTGCCATATCAAGAACAGGAGAGAGAGAGAGATTAAACACATAGCTACTTGTACATACCCTCAGCCCCGAGGTGAACTACTTCCTCCTGGTCATGCAGAGCGCCGGGATGATGAAGAAGGCCATCGGTGATGATTTCTCCCTCCGGCATGGTGCCGGAACAGGGTCCCGATTGGTTTTTGGTGGCTATAGAGGCTTGCAGCGGCGAAACTCCCCATCTAGGTTTCTTTTCGGGGGTTTCTGTATTTATAGGAATTTTTGGCGTCGGTTTCACGTCAGGGGGGGGTCCACGAGGAGCCCACAAGGACGGAGGGTGCGTCCTGGAGGCCTCATGGCTCTTCTCGCCCAACTCTTTTGCTTCGGGGGTTTCTTCTGGTCCATAAAAAATCACCGTAAATTTTTAGCTTATTTGGACTTGTTTGATATTTTTTTTCTGCGGAACTCAAAAACAAGGAAAAAACAGAAACTAACACTGGGTTGTAGGTTAATAGATTAGTCCCAAAAACCATATAAAATAGCATATAAATGTATATAAAATATCCAGGATAGATAATATAATAGCATGAAATAATAAAAAATTATAGATAAATTGGAGACGTATCACCGGCCGCCTCTAGCCGCTGCCGCGTTGGCTGGCCTTCGCGCCGACGGGCTGGTTGGCCACAGTGCATGCCAGGTGGTGGTAGTTTCTCCTCGCCGCCGCACTCCTCAAGGCCATCGTGCACTGCGTGGCTCAGCTTAGGAGAGCTCGACTTCGTCGCCGCGTACGTCCAGGCGCTCTCCTCTCTAGCAAGTCACCGATGGGGCACAACAGCATGCGCAACACCAGCGCATGATTCGACGAGGAGGACATGTATTTGTTGTTGCTGAAGGACGACAGCAGCACCAGCGACATGTCGCCAGCGCGGTGGTCGGACCTGGAACAGATGGTCGTAGCTGGCTGCCGCCCACGTACAAATTTAAGGTGAACCAAACGGTGTTGACTTACCAAACGGCGTTGACTTACGATGCCAACACTTACATACGGGCCAGGCCTGTAGTAAGTGCGTTTAAAATGGACGAATGGATCGATTTACAGACATGGTATTTTTTAGAAAATAATTAGTTAGAAAGTAATAGTTTTCGGTACAAATTTGTAAAATGATAGTTTATGGGTACGGTTTGATGAATTGTGGTAGTTTTTTTTGTTAAATACTCATTCATACGCCAAGCAATCTAACTCAATCCACACCTTCCTTATCTGAGTCAATATCAATCAACAATCATTGATTCGACAATTTTGCATTGGTTAGGGCATGTACAATGGTTGATAAGATAGTTCTATCTTAAGTCTTGTATGTAATTTAGAGATGACAATTTTTTTTGTCTAAAATGGGTCATCTCTTAGCCTTATCTCTAATAACTAGCAATTCCTAAAAATGTGATGAGACATATTATGCTAAGAGATCACCTCTTGTCTTCTCTTAGGGCATGAACGATGGTTGATAAGATAGTCTTATCTTAATTTTTGCATGTAAAGTAGAGATGACAAGAAAACATGTCTACAATGGGTCATCTTTTAGCCTTATCTTCAATAATTAGTTGTTCCTAAAAATATGGTGAGACAAATTATGCTAAGAGATCATCTTTTGTCTTCTCTTAAATAAGATAAGACAAGCCTTCTCTTATGATTTCTCTCTCCTCCACCTCATCATTTATTCTACGTGACACTTTTAAGATAGAACCATTGTACATGCCCTTAAATAAGAAAAGACAAGCCTTTTCTTAGAAGTTCTCTCCCCTTCACCTCATCATCTATCCAACGTGGCACTCCTAAGATAGCACCATTGTACATGCCCTTACACATTCCCATACCATTCCCTTGTCTAATATCAACTTTCCTATCCCCGACACCTCCCTTCTTTGACTCAATCTTCCAGCAAGGAAAAATAAACATGAATCATACGGCCCGTGCTTGAATTCGTTCCGTGAAAAAGACGTGAGTCACCCTATAAGCCTCTGCCGACCAGCCTCCTATCCTGCGATGCGCGACAGGTCAGAATGTGCATATGCATATGCAATTTAGAATTATTTCATTCTCATACAGAAAAGTAATGCGTTCCAACTACCAACCCTACTTGTTCCTCTCACACGTACCAGCAGTGCAATCGTTTCAGGGAGGGGTCATCCTCAATAGGCATTTGTTCATAATAGCTGATACTTGGACCAAAGTGCACCTTGGCTTCCTCCGGGGCAAGTCCCACTGCAGCTTTTTTCGCAACTACATCCACCATGCGGCTGATGCTACTATCTCTGAGGCGATGGCAATGTGCAATGGATTAAACTTTGCAAACTCTCTGGGACTTAACCGAGTGGAGACCGAGTCTGATCCCCAAATCGTAATGGAATTTTGCACCATTCGGCTGATGCTATTATCTCTTAGGTGATAGCAATGAGCGATCGATTGAACTATGCAAATTTTCTAGGATTCAACCAAGTGGAAGCCGAGTCTGATTCCCAAATCATACTAGAATTTTATACTGGGCAGTCACAATGGTGGGATGTGGCAACTGCGGTATTCACTCAGTGTGTGGATACTGCTTGTTCAATACGGAAGGTCACTTTTAAACATTGTTTCCGTTCAGCTAATAAAGCGGCGCATGTGCTAGATAATTATTGTTATCGTAATAAGGCTTCATTTAGTTGTACTGATGAGCCACCTAACTTTTACGTTAGTAAGCTCGTGGACGGTGTATTTTTGACGGTGTATTTTACATAAAGCTAGTCATGATGTCCTTCCCTCAAAAAGATATATGAGATATATTGTTCATAATTTAATACAACATGGAACCTGATATCCAAATGGAAAGCAGCGATAAAATGAGCACACATTCAAAATGCAAGCAAGATCAACCAACATATGGGCTTGCATTAATGTGCAATACAGCAAATGAACCACAACGTACTGATTTATTGAACGCCTTCACAGCGGCTGACAAGTTGTGTACAGAAACTAGATAGTAAATTATGCGATTAATTCCAACAAAGTCCACTTCACATTCCACCGGTGCATGCTACATAGAAGTTCAATTTCCGGCCGCATGGAGTACACGAAAATGGAACCCAAGAACCCATTCCAACATCTCAGCCACCAGACTTAACTCTAGATACCTGCAGTGTAATGAATGTCACCCGTCACACAAATGTGTACTATTCTTTCAGAAAAAAAAACTAGCTATATCACACTGTTTTAGCATGGCTCAAACAGTTAACATTAGCTTCATCATTGTGGAAACTGGACCAAAAGCTCAGAAGTTGAATCAACCTCAGCTATTCGAAAAATCGAATAGGCCCATTAAGTTTTAGTGGCACACCTTCAACTTCTATTGTTCACATATTCTTAAGTTTTGGCAACATCTGATCTCAACAGAAGCTAAAGGACTAGCGATTCAAATTATCAGAATAAAGTACCTCCGTTAGACACTAGTAGAAAATGGGGATTTGGTCCAGACCGGGTAACCTCATTAGTCCCGGTTCAGTCCAGAACCGGGACCAATGGGGGCATTGGTCCCGGTTCGTGGGCCCAGGGGGCCGGCCGGGCCACGTGGGCCATTGGTCCCAGTTCACCTGGACCTTTTGGTCCCGGTTGGTGGGATGAACCGGGACCAATGGGCCTCGCTCCTGGCCCACAACCATTGGTCCCGGTTCGTGCCTCAAACCGGACTAAAGATTAGACCTTTAGTCCTGGTTTGAGGCACGAACCGGGACTAATGGGGATGAGACCTTTAGTCCCGGTTCGTGCCACGAACCGGTACTAAAGGTCCCATTTTCAAACTCTACCCCCCCTGTGGATCGCCTTTTCAGTTTTAAAAAATATAAAAGAAAATGATGGAAATGTCAAAAAAATAAAAGAGTCAAAAAAATAAAAGAAAATAAGTTTCCCATGTGATATGTGGTCTAGTTGTTGGGAAGAATTGCAAGTGTGAATTTTGACTTTATTTGCAAAATCTCTCTGAAATTTGTAAAAATGGGCATAACTTTTGCATACTAACTCGGATGAAAAAGTTTTTTATATGAAAAATCATCTACTCGAAAAGTTACATCCGAATTTAAACAGGGGGCAAACTGTGGTCAAAAAAATGGTCAAACTAATTATTCTAGAATATTAGTGTTACTAAATAATTATTTCAGTTATTTCAATTTTGGTCAAATCTGGTCAAACTGTGGTCAAACAATGGTCAAACTAATTATTCAAGAAATATTAGTGTTACTAAATAATTATTGTTTTTTAAAACAATAGTTTCAAAATAAAACTATAAAATGTGTCACTTCATGCTCAAGCAAAATTCCTGAAGGTTAATAGGATTGACATCAGTATTGTCAGGAAAACAACAAGTGCAGACTTGGAGCGAGGGAGAATAGAATAAATTTGGAATGATGAGGGGTGATTAGAGGATAAATTAAGAAGTGATGAGGGGTGGTGATTACAGACTAGAGGTTAAAATAATTCAGAAATTTAAAAATAAAAAATAAAAAAAATTTAAAAAAATAAATCATAAAATTTTCTTTAGTCCCGGTTGGTTGGTGTTACCAACCGGGGCTAAAGGTGGAGCTCCACGTGGCCGCGCCCTTTAGTCCCGGTTCTGGATTGAACCGGGACTAAAGGGAGAGGCATTAGTACCGACATTTTAGTCCCGGTTCCAGAACCGGGACTAAAGGCCCTTATGAACCGGGACTGAAGGCCCTTTTTCTACTAGTGAGAGGGGAAAATGCTGAACTGCCAAGCTTATCAAACTATTTAAAATATTATTTAATGTCATGGACATATGAAGGCTCATGCAGAATAAAACACAAGCATCTGGTTTGTAGCTAATATGTATACTTTTTACAAATGTATGAGTTAGATAGTTGGTAGCAGATCGAAATTAATAAAATTCATGCAGTACAAGCCTCAAGCAACGGGTCATACATCATCTAATTACTTAATACTCCCTCTGTAAAGAAATATAAGAGTGATCTAAACGCTCTTATATTTCTTTACGGAGGAAATATTTCATTCTCCATTGTCTCCAAGATACATGTCTATTTTACCTTGCGCAACATAAAAAACAGTGTGTCAAGTCTTTGACCACTACTCATGTCGTTTTTTATCATGTGCTCATATAAAATTACAAAATATTAAATATCTATAGTGACCAAAATTGAAGAAATTTACACTACACAGAAACCATCGCGATGAGGCTTGGACCAGACAAACTATATTAGAGGCAAGAGCTCTGCCAGGTTCCCCTCCCCAACTTGTTAGGACAGAAGGGTTAACTGATCCAGGGTGCATTTCACTATATAATAGTTCCACTTATGCCTACTTTTACCGATTTTACTCAAAAGGAAATAATTTATTTGGATGTAATTACTCCTTGATGTGTCATGATTCACTGCATTGATGACTGCCAAGTGCCATGTATAGCAGATCACATTCTAATATGTATGTTTGACTAAAGAGTCAACAATGGCAGGTTCCATCTCCATTTGAGGTGATAGGAGTTTGCAAATTCCTAAGGCTGTGTTCAATTATCCCCTCCCTGGCTGGGATCGCAGCTGAAACCCAATCAAACCCGTGGTTCTGCATTCGCCGGGGTTCAATCCTGGTGAGCTCTATAGGAGTGTTCAGTTAAACCCAGACGGTGTGTAACCCCGGCCTATTTCATTGAAGTCCCTCTACTTGCTAAAGGTCACAAATCCTTCTCAATAGCCTAGCATGAATTCAATTTATTTTTGGTTCCTATTAATATTGTTGTACAGTTTTTGGTATACTGTTTTTCACCAATTCATGAACTGCTATGATGGTTAGCAGCCCTGTCTTGCAACTTCATGGTTTCACCCCCAGACTGGCCATCCTATAACTAATCATATAGTTCATTTCATGTTACTTTCTAAGATTCGTGCAGCTCCCAGAAAAAGTGGCCAAAAGAAGTCAGAAAAGAAACTGAAAGAAGCCGTACAAGCAACCAAAGTAAGCAGATGAAAACAAAAGAAAGAGAGAACATGCATTTATCCCCCCAAAGGTTGGGTTTCCTGTTGTGTCTCTAGTCATTGTAATCCAAGTGCAGCTCATTGCCAGATCTTAATTTGTTTAAACACTACAGGACCAGAATTTCAATTTAATTTCAATTCATGTTATCTCTATATTGTGCATGGATGGTATCATGATGAACAAATATAATAATTCATTTTAGGACTTGGAACTAGTGATTTTTCTTGGAGTACTCTTTTTTTTGTGAGTTCATTCTTACAAAAACTGAAAGAAGCCGTACAAGCAACCAAAGCCGTACAAGCAACCAAAGTAAGCAGATGAAAATAAAAGAAAGAGAGAACATGCATTTATCCCCCCAAAGGTTGGGTTTTCCTGTTGTGTTTGTGGTCATTGTAATCCAAGTGCAGCTGATTGCCAGATCTTTATTTGTTTAAACACTACAGGACCAGATCTTCAATTTGATTTCAATTCATGTTATCTCTGTATTGTGCGCGGATGGTATCATGATGAACAAATATAATGATTTATTTTAGGACTTTGAATGAGTGATTTTTCTTGGAGTACTCTTTTTTTGTGAGTTCATTCTCCCCCACCCGCTGCCCTGCGTTCCCGTCCGCGCGCTCCCCCCCCCCCCCCCCCCCCCGGGGCGGGGGGGGCCCCCCCCCCCCCCCCCCCCCCCCCCCCCCCCCCCCCCCCCCCCCCCCCCCCGCGCGGGCGACGGGCGGGCCCCTCCCGCTCCCTCTCATCCGCCCCCTCCCCGTCCCTCTCCCTCCCCGCCGCAACCAGCTTGATCCGCCGGGCCCTGCCCACGCGGCGCTGGTGGTGGTGGGCCATTCCTTCCTCGCGCGCTCATGGAGGGGGGGGGGCTCCCGATGGCGGCGGTGCAGCTCGGCCGGCTTCGGTGTGGCTCGGCGGCGGGATTCCGGCGGGCTTCGGGGTCCTTGGTGCGGCGGCGTGGCGGTGCTGGTGGCCGGCGGCGCCCGCGCGGCCCAGAACTGGGCCCTTTCGGGCTCCATCTAGGCTAGGGCGCGCCGGCGACTCAGTGCGCGGCAACGCTGCTCCCTGGTTGGTGGCGAGGAGGCGGTGGTCTGCAGGTGGTGGTGGCTTCATCGGCCGGCGGGCTGCAGCGTGACGACAGGGGCTGTCCGAACCCTTTTGGATCCGGCCGGGCCTCGGCGCCTGGCAGACCCCTTGTCTGTGCGTCCGGTCGGCTCCACGGCGGCGATGGTGGTTGTCCCCTCACGTCGGCGATGTTGCGGATGCCCCCGAGCCCACTATCTCTTCCCCCATCGTCCAGGTCTCGTGTCGGTGACCTCAGGGAGACGACCAAGTTGATTCGGTGATCGTGGTGGCACATGTTGGTGGGCGGCGTGATGGGCGGTGCACTATGGTTCGTCTGGGGTGGTGGTGGGGGTTTGGGTCGGGAGAAATCTCTGGCGGCTCGTCCGGCCCCAACGCGGCGACGCCTATGGGTGCCACCAGACCTTCCTGAAGGGCGTCGGGTACCCCCCCCCCCTGCCCCCCGCACACCGGGGGAAACCCTAGGACTAGTCCGGGCAACAGCGGCATCGTCGTCGCCTCCTTCTTGAAGGTGTTTCTTGGTACGCGGCACTTCGGAGAGCCAGGAGCATTGTGGTACTTCTCCGGAGGGTGCAGCGGTTGCCGGTCATCTTCGTTTCGTTGATCTGCCGTTGTTGGCATTTGTTTCTCTTTCATTTTTCTCTGTTTTTCTTTGGGCTTATTTGTGCTGCGGCCCCAGCACCTATCGTTGGTTGTATCGGTGGTTGCTTTATAATACAAAGCGGGGGGAAATCCTTTTTCGTAATGTGGCGTGTTAAAAGCTTGTATCAGTTGTGACCTTTGCTGATTCATCACTTTCATTGGGGTCCTGATGAATGTCACTGCCGGTTCATTGCCATCATGGTTAGTGGTTGTGACTTGTGAGTCATAAGTCTGTTCTATTTCCTGACTTGTCTTACTAGGTACTAGGCTAACTTGTGAATATTTCCATGGTTTTGCAAGCATTACGTGGCCTGAGGATCTGTTTTCCACTTCATTATAAGAGGCAAAAAACTCCCTAAGTGGAGAAAAGGAGAAATACATTCAAATGTTTTAGAATTGCGGTAATGTTGTATATCTAGTAGCTGTAGTGTTGAAAGATACAAATATAATTTTCTTTTGGTCTTGCAGTTTGTAGCTGTGATTACATTAATTGAACTCCATGGCTGGTCTCTAGCTTGGGGCCGGTCTAATAGTCTTCACATGTATCTATTTGTTTGTATTTTGCATGTATCTGTTTGATTCCCTGTGTGGTAACCAAACAAAGTTTCAGGTGCAGGGGTTGGTGGGGAAGGGGCCGGTGAGGTTTTTTTGGGGTGGTTTAAACGTGGGGAACGAATCCCTGTTAACAGAACGAAGCCTAAAGGTCAAGTGTGATATCTTTTGGCATGGTTTGAAGAATGGCAGAATCCTGAAAATCATTACGAAGGTTCAAAAATCCTTTTTAATAATTAAGTAGCATCTCTCAATGAACAACCCACTAAAGCCGTCGGGGCCTGGGGAACAGTCCAGGGAAGCTTGACAACATTATCAATCTACTATCTAGAGAAGGGGCTCGAGAGGTAACCAAGATCCTTAACCTGTTGAAGAAGCTCAGAAAGATCAAAGATAGGCACTCTGCTTTGGATGTTCTCCAGATTATAGCTCATTTTTTTATTTTATTTTTGCGGGAACTGCAGATTATAGCTGCTTTGGTTTCACAATCATTGATTGATAATCGACAAGAGATGGAATGAGGGGCATTATTGTTTCACCGCATGCAAGAATTTTGAGTTTTCATCTTCGAAGAAGATCCATTTGATAGTGCATCTATTTTTCTAGTAACATGCTGGAAATGGAGGTGTCAGTATGATGTTTACTGATTCCCCTGAAGTTCTTTTGTGCAACAGATATAGGCCTTTTTTCTTAAATTCCATCTGGAAGCTTGACAAACCAAGTTCCAATTTGCAGCCATCAACAAGATGTGGGAAACATTTCTGCTCCTGGTTTTAAAGGCTCTTCTAGTGTTTTTGAGTTTAGATGAAATGTGCCGCTGACGTCTCAGTTTTGCCAAGGGAGCCTCAAGCTTGTTGAAACGCCTCTATGAAGCCTGGGCGCTCAACCCAAAAGTTTTCAACGCGGAAGATTTGCTTTATCTGAATGGGCAGAACATAATGTATGTATCCGAGGTGAATCTTAAAAGAGGTTGAACAATGGTCTAAGGGAAGACTGTGGACCAGGCAGCCAAGGTGAAAACCCCTGCGTACTAGTACTTCTAATTTAATTATTGTTTTGTGAAACATGAAAACATAAAACCTTCATGTAGCATAAGGTACTCAGAAAGTCAGAATGTACTAAGACTTCCTTTTTTATGTTATAAATCTCAAATTTAAATGAGTATTTCCGAAAATAAATTATAGAGATAATCAAATTCATTACATATAACAAGATTGCTATCCTCTACTTCCTTCACAAGAACAGTATCCTATTTATTAGATAGGTTATGCTTTTAACAAAATATACCATGGTATTGTCTATTTCCTTATCCATTACCATTAATTAATGGTAATGGATGAACTACCACCTCCTACAAGGCAACATGAATGTGGACTCTTGGATCGTGTAGAATCAATGGTCCATAACTATCTGGGAGTGCCTTAAAAAAACTCTATAGGCCGCTAATGTCTGAATATACATGCGAGTTAAAGTGAAAAACAGACATATGCTAAGAAAGTATTCAACCACTCTACATATCCATAGTCACATATCAAGTGTGACGTGGCAGCTAGTAAAAATAGAACAGAAAAGATGGGCTTACCTGCTCAATCAATACATCACTATAGCACATCCATATGACCAGCTCCATCATTTCCTCGACCAATGGCCATGCCTACAAGCAAAGTCAAGGAACCAGAGACATCCCAACAAATAGTCAAAAGTCAAATAGATTCGAGGGGATCTGATACAACATCAGGAGTAGATTAAACAAAAAACAATCTACTAGTATTAAATAAAGAGAGTATTATCAAAACAATAGTTATCTAAAATTATTCCTGAGCTCAATCCATTCCATATATCAGATAAAATATAATATATCCAATACTAACAAATTCTAGCAAAAAAGTGATCGTGGCTTTTCATATTTTAAATAAATTTAGCCAGAAACGTTAAATAAAGTCCATTTATTTTTTACTCTAGCACAAATGAACTCACCACTTGTAGCAGGACCCTTCTAGAAGTGATGAAAATAAAAGACTATTTGGTAAAAATCGAACCAAATCATTATTGATTAAAAAAATAAAACTAGCTTTAAGCTTCGGAATGTGCCAACTGAGCTACATATTTGACATTCCATTTGGTTCAAGCTAGTTTTTCTCCATGTAGTTGACTTCATTTTCCAACCACTATGGTCTCATCTTGGCAAACAACAACATAACTATGTACTAATGCACTAATACTGCTATTATACAATTCTTGAATATGTCAATAGGCATGCAAAAATATTTTTTTATTGAATTATAATACAAATAAATGCCAATCTTCCTCACATTCCAATCTTTGTGCTGGATAGAGTTTGCCACCTCTCACTCGAACAGCATAATTACATAGAACGCCACCACAAAAACATCAGAAAAGAACACACTATAGAACAACTTAGCTCTATGTTGAAGATATCAACCAACACTAAAAGAAACAGGTGATATGAACTACTTAATCTTTTTAGCTTCACACAAAATGATTTAAACAGCATTGAAACAACCAATTAACAAAAGATATATGTGCTTTATTATACCCATAGTGTAAAGGCATGCTATTACCTGCAGCAAAGACACTTTCGAGTGGATAATAGCGAGACAAGTAGTCAATTTCACAAAGTTTCTTGAACTGCAATGACTCAAGCTGGATCGTGAATAGACCCATATCTGTCAACAGGAAGACCACATTATTCTCCTCAGCAAACCCTTGTATATCATCGGATACCCTATATCCTTTGAATTCGTGGAAAGTAACTTGTCCAGTTCAATAGATTTTCCCAGCACCCATGAAGCAACACCATCACAATTGGTTTTTCTCCTCCATAATTGGGCGCTCAAGCCTGAAAGATAAATGAAACCAAGGCCTCCACCCTCCGCCCGCATAACCGTGAGGTGGTAATTGTCGATGTCCACTAGCACATGTATCACACTTAAGCTCTGTCTATCCAAATCAAACTCGAGGATGCCAGCCAGACTTTCAAAAAGCAACCAGTAAAGGGAATGTCCCACTTGGACACCAGGAGGTCCCGTGAAAACAATGCAGGGAGGTCGATCTGAACCCGGAGATGCCTTAGGTGGAATCAGTGTTGAGATTAGATCCCCCCACCCGCCAGTCTCTGACGAGTAAACACGGGCGATCGCTCGTGTATGTTGTTGGTTGTTTGTCTCTGTGCATACCAAGACCACCTGGAAGTGTTGGATGTCTCTGGTAGCATGAAGCACTGCCCCGTTAGTCAGGGTCTCCATCGGATCGAATCCCGGGGGAGCGGCAATGTGGTGCAGTTCGCCAGTGATAGGGTCCCACACCAGGACCTGGAGCGGCCTCAACTGGAAGATGAGTACAAGGCCATGGTGGCATCCGAGTAAGAAGTGGTTGTCAACTTGCAAGCAGAAGCGGCCATCCGGAATATGATTGGGACGATCCATTGTAGATTTAAAACATAATTCCTCGAAGAACCCAAGGAGAGGAGGCTTGTGGCGGTGGTGGAGGCGGAAGTGGCGGGAGAAGCCCGGGGCAGATATGAGGCGGCGCCAGCGCTTGGAGACGACGGAGGCGTGGGGGAGGGAGGACAGCTCCGGGGGGAGGCGGAGGAGGATCTCGGAGAGGAGGTTCTCGTCCTCCAGCGGTGGGGCCGCCGCCGGCGAGCCTGAGCGTGGGAGGAGGAGGCTACTCATCTTGCCCTCGTCACAACTCATGGGAAAGTGTGGTGGAGTCAAACGGGAAAAACTGGCTAACCTATCAGCATCGCCATTAGCGGCTCTGCCTTCGAAAATAAAAGTACAATTTAAAGAAGATCTCTTTCTAATCTCACTAATAATAGCCCCATAACCTCCTTGATTAGGCTGGTCATAGTGGGGAGTAACTTATACTAGTGTCATGCATATGACACTAGTCTAAGTTACTGCCTTCATAGTGCAAAGTAACATAGTACTAGTAGTGTCATAGATGGTTTCATTTATTAGCTTGTAGACTCATCTTATATTGAGAAGCGCTATGTTACAGTAACATATTATGTTACTGCTTCTCATTAACTACTTGCCACATAAGCAAAAATTTCTTGAAGTGCGCTATGTTACTCACTAAGTTACGACCAGCCTTAGCTATTTCAATGTCCTTGATCACCTGTTTGGAATCCGAGGCAATAATAGCATTCTGAATCAATTCCTCAGCCACGATGTGTAGTTTTTTTCTTGTGTAGTGTACCAACCAAAGTGGAGTCACGCTGGCAGTGAGATTGAAGGCCAAAACGCCTCCCTTCTTTTCGGGAGAGCCCACGAAAACTAGAGTAAAAGGAAGCCCACAGCACATAAACAGGACATCCAGATTTTTCTTCTTCTTATTCTCTGAAGCTATGCAGATTCAAATGTATCAACTACTGTACGGAATCCATAAAAGAACTACTGTACGGAATACACGTAAAAAGTGTACAAAGTTACCGCTCCCCTCAAAATGTACACAAAACCAACAAATAATACAAGAGTCAATGGTGGCGGCCGCATTCATTCGGTCTCAAAAATAGTTCTTTTCTTCTAAATAAACGGGTTAAAAGCTTTAGGGAAAAGCGGGCAGACAAAACTACAATTCCGCGAAGGAAATAAGTGCAATCTATCACCGCATGGACAATGCCGCCACATCTTCTGACTCCACTGTGACCAACATAGCTTTTTATAATGTTTTGAGAGAATCTCGTATGGATGTTACCAAGGTTTTCAAACTATGTAAAGTTCATTTTCTAAATCAATCACTCTACACATGCAGCTCTGCGAGGACTTGGATGAGCAGTATGTTAATGCCAACCTAGATGATAATGACTTCCTGTGTCGAGCATCATCACCATGGTATTTGAATCTTCTTTAAGGATCTGTGCTTTGCGGTTTCTTAAGGGCAACTATTATCTAACCCTAGGTTCTTTACGATCTTATATCTCGGCTAAGGCAGTCAACATTACCTTTGGGCAGATTGTCACAACCCCGTGGTGCCACCGAGGGAGCCAACAACAGTAGATGATGTTGTTGCAGCACAAGGTGGCGGATCTGGCGGGCCAAGGTCGCAGTGAGAAGGACGAGACAGCTAAGTTGATGAGAGCGACTGGGCCACAACAATTTCTATGAAATTATTTCCCTTCGTGCTTGTGGTGGCAAAAAATACCATAAGATAATTCAGATACGTGAATAAGCTGGATGGCAATGACAGAAGTCAAATATGAGCATTATCAACCCACGAAAATAGTGAATCGAAGAAGAAGAAAAGGAAGTGTGGTTTAATCAAGGAGAAAATATGATAATCGTAAAGGTATATGTTAGCTGCCATTAATATTGGACCACTAGAATATGTATTTATCTATTGCAACCCATGAGCAATTAACTAGTTTTGAAAGAAAAGAAAAAAGATGTTTGCACCCCTTCTAAGAGCGCCTGCAACGCAAGATACCTGATCTAGCCGTTGGCTGATAAAAAAATAAGATCAAAAATTAAAACCCCTTCTAAGCGCTCTCCAATGGTAAGCGCTAATTCCAGACACGAAGTAGAGAACAGAATAAAGGCAACGACTCTTTTCATAGCTGGTGCGGCAGGTGAAAAAAGCGAAGCACCCGCTGCAGTTGGTGTTGATGCCACGCCGGGAATTGATCGACTAACTGCCGATCTACGTGGAAATATATCCTAGTGGCCTCACCTAGCGCCTGGCGTTGGGGATGGCCTAAGATGCTCCTAGACCGTCTTTCAAAAGCAAACTAGCTAGCTTATCATTAAACAGATCAACTAGCAAGATCTACCGACAAACGGGCTTGCATTAACGTGAGACAATAAAGGAGATGAACCACAACGTACTGATTCATCGAACACCTTCATGCCGGTTGACAAGTTGTGAACAGAAATTGGATAATAGAATGGAGATAGCAAATCATGTGATTTATTCCAACTTAGTCAACTTCGCAGTTCACCGGTGCATGCTAGATAGAGGGTCAATTTCCAGGTTGAGTGTACGAAGAAATGGAACCCAAGTAGCCATCTCACCATCTCAGCCACCAGAACACAACTCTAGATACCTGCAGAGCAATCAATGTCATCAGTCAAACAAATTTGTACTATTCTTTAGGGAAAAAATTAAGTGTAATATTCTTTAATGTCATGGACATATGAGCGCTCATGGAGAATAAAACAGATGCATCTGGTTTGTAGCTTATAGGTATTACTTTTATAAACGTGCGAGTTAGATAGTCAGTCGCAAATCAAAATTAATGAAATTCATGCAGTACAAGCCTCAAACAACGGATAATGCATTATCTAACTTATTAGTACTCCATCCGTTAATATTATTGTACAGTTTTTGGTGTACTGTTTTTCACCAATTCATGAACTGCTATGATGGTAGGCAGTCCTGTCATGCAACTTCATGATTTCACCCCTAGGCTGGCCATCCTACAACTGACCATGTTATTTTCTAAGGTTCGTGCAGTTCACAACTTTCTACTTCAATTAGGAGAGTGGCAAGTACTCCCTGAGTGACCAAAAGAAGTCAGAAAAGAAACGGAAAGAGAAGCCAGACAAGCAACCAATGTAAGCAGATGTAAACAAAAGAAGAGAGATTCTGCATTAATGATAGTATCATGATTGTGCGTGGATGGTATCATGATGAACAAATATAATGATTCGCTTTAGGACCTTGAGCTAGTGATTTTTCGTGCAGTACTCTTTTTTTCTGTGAGTTTGTTCTCACCCAGTGTCCCTTGAATGGTGTGT
>NW_024111485.1:0-16389 GCF_003073215.2 Triticum urartu | reverse complement strand
CATACTTTGGTTCGGCGGTATTGTTGGACGAAGCGGCCCGGACCGACATTACGCGTACGCTTACGCGAGACCGGTTCTCCCGACGTATGTTGTTATGCGGTCTGGCCGATAAAAGATATTCGTAGAATATGTAGGAGCCAATATGAGCATCCAGGTTCCGCTATTGGTTATTGACCAGAGACATGTCTCGGTCATGTCTACATTGTTCTCGAACCCGTAGGGTCCGCACGCTTAAGGTTTCGATGATAGTTATATTGTGAGTTTATGCATTTTGATGTACCGAAGTTTGTTCGGAGTCCCAGATGTGATCACGGACATGACGAGGAGTCTCGAAATGGTCGAGACATAAATATTGATATATTGGAAGCCTATATTTGGATATCGGAAGTGTTCCGGGTGAAATCGGGATTTTACCAGAGTACCGGGAGGTTACCGGAACCCCCCGGGAGGTATATGGGCCTTAGTGGGCTTTAGTGGAAGAGAGGAGAGGTGGCCAGGGTTGGGCCGCGCGCCCCTTCCCCCTAGTCCGAATAGGACAAGGAGAGGGGGGCAGCGCCCCCCCCCTTCCTTCTCTCTCTCCTCTTTCCCCCTTCCTGAATCCTATTCCAACTAGGAAAGGGGGGGGAATCCTACTCCCGGTGGGAGTAGGACTCCTCCTGGTGCGCCCTCCTCCTGGCCGGCCGCACCCCCCCTTTGATCCTTTATATACGGGGGCAAGGGGCACCCCTAGAGACACAAGTTGATCCGTGTGATCATATTCTTAGCCGTGTGCGGTGCCCCCTTCCACCATAGTCCTCGATAATATTGTAGCTGTGCTTAGGCGAAGCCCTGCGACGGTAGTACATCAAGATCGTCACCACGCCATCGTGCTGACGGAACTCTTCCCCGACACTTTGCTGGATCGGAGTCCGGGGATCGTCATCGAGCTGAACGTGTGCTAGAACCCGGAGGTGCCGTAGTTTGGGTGCTTGATCGGTCGGGCCGTGAAGACGTACGACTACATCAACCGCGTTGTGCTAATGCTTCCGCTGTCGGTCTACAAGGGTACGTAGATCACACTCTCCCCTCTCGTTGCTATGCATCACCATGATCTTGCGTGTGCGTAGGAATTTTTTTGAAATTACCACGTTCCCCAACAGTTGTGCCTCCCATCTTTCACCAATAGCCGTCGGATCTAGATCTAACGCATACAAACCAAGCTTCTCCATTTTTGCAAAAAGATGCCCGCACTTGTTCCCTATTTACAAACAACTCCCTGTCTCTCACAATCAGCCTTATCTCCTCCCCACCACATCTAGAAGGCCGTGGAAAAATCTGGCGCGATGGCCGCTGCCGGAGCCGTCCATCCCAAACTTGGTGTTCCGTGCAATGCACAGGCATCTACGCACGGGAAATTATGTCAAACAGGGCTAGTTGTAAGCAGGCTAGCTCTACAGCAATGATGATAGTGACTGCAGACGGTGAGGCTGACTATGGTATGCCGAACACGGCGCCTATACTCAGGTGTCATCTCCGGCGCAGGGTCTTGTCACTAGACTGTGAGGAGCAGCATGTAATAATTTGACCAACGGGTAGTACAATGCTAGTACTCCTACTACTACATTGGTAGTACTACTACTAGCACTAGTAGCACCACCGTCTGGATTTAGGAGTACTACCATGTCCATCTGGATTTTAGTATTTGACTAGCAATATCTAGTAATGCATGTCACAAAAAATGTACTACTCCCTCTGTAAACAAATACATGGTGTTTTATTCCTATCGGCGAGAGAACTTAATGTTTTTTTGCTAACTAGAGTACTAATAGGATTACATGCAATGAACTAAACACTGCATGTCATGTTTGGTAGTCTCAAGTCATTGAAACCATGCATGGCCCACATCTCTCATTGGTTAATATGTCACGAAATAAGAAACAAGGAGGGAGTTAATGCACCGTGCCTAAGTATTTTGGGATTCTTTGGTTTTCGTAAGGTGACTTACACAACATTTTTGTTTACATGCATTAACATTTTATTAGTTAAATCAAAGGTCAAAACTTGGCGCAAAATGCAAAGGGGACCAATAAACCAGTAAACATCAAACTTCTCTCGTTTGGCCCCAACTAGAGGTCCGGTGAGATGACTATACTGCATCGGCATGGAGGGGGGTGCAGCTTCATTGACTTACGGCAACTGCCTTTGGGTGAATGACACGTGGGCCCAGGGGGTGGCTGCCCCACCTGTCATATAGCCAAAGGCAGGTGCAGTAGAGGGCCGAGGAGTAGTACGAAATCCTACGCACCTATGCACGCTAACCAAGGGAAAGAGTGATCACTCGAATCGCAAGATCAGTTGACTAGAAGCTAAGCTAGACCCATGGAGGCGATGAGCGTGAGCATCAGCCGGCTGTGCCAGATGGTCCACAACGCCGGCCTGTGGCCCGGCACCGAGGAACGTCTCCAGGTAGTATTGGTTGAGGCTTCCAGGGCGAGGGGCCGCTTGGACGACAACTTCGTCTCCTTGTCCGATGAGGTCCTCGTCGGTTTCCTCGACAAGTTCATCGTCGTCAAGAAGCTTGCAGACGACTTTGACGTAAGCCTCTAGCCGACGCGCCCAGGCTCTGCGATGCCCACCACCCTCAATGGCCACTATGGTGACAACCTCTTCGACGCACTGGTGGCCCTGCGACTGCCCGCCGTCGCGCTAGAGAATGTCCACCTCGAGGTCGCGCTCGCCGCGCAGCGCCTGGCGCAACAAGACACCATCGACATAATCACCCACATCTACGTGCAAATTGTCCACAAGGACTACTACATGCAAGAGGAGGACGATAGGACGCTGGCCTTCTTGGACCGCATGGCAACCTTGGACGGCACTGTTCAGAAGCATGTTGAGCTCGCCGCCAACGCCGCTGCTCCTCACACGTCGGTTGGTGACCCGGTGCACTAGGGCGTGAGGATGTCGTTGATGGATCCGTATGTATTTTTATCTTTCCGTCAAATCCATGTAGTAGTATATGATACTACAGTAATTATCTTACCTTTCGCATCAACTTCATAATTTTCGTACGTACTCCATGCATGAACGGCGCCAGAACCAAACTTCTCATTACTCTAGGAAAAATCATTATTTTCTATCTATCTGTCGCGCCATGGAGCAGAACCAAATTTTACAAGTTACGAGTTCAAAAGGAAAAGCCTGCCGTGTTCGTCTTGCATCCCACACGGTTGGTCCGGCACGCCGCTCAAGCGGGAATGCGTGCGGTGTTGCATTTTCACTTACAAGTGGGACCGCAGTTGAGCAAACCGACTATTGGCAAACCCCCACCCCGCCCACCACGCGATGGCTGAGAAAACAGGAGGGAGAAGAGATGGCTATAGCACAGACTCCAAGAAAATTGGTGTCGGATGGGACTCGTGAGGGTGGCGTGTGCCGTACTGCTAGACGTGAATGCTAGTTATGGCCCATGCCACCCCACTATATAGAGGTACGTAGAACAAATTTCCTGCAGTCCGTGCTCAGCCCAACTCTATCTCTCTTCTCAGCCAGCCAGCGGACGCGCGGAGCCCATCATCTGTTTGCTCACATGCGGCCCCACATGTTAGTGAAAACACAAGAGGATCCACTGAACCTGCACATCTTTCACCTCGACGTGCTGGTGATGAAAAACAAATCCAATAAAGATCTTCGGTGGTCGCTTTTGGAGTTACTCAAGAGTAGTAAGATTATATTTACAGTTTAACCCAAGATGCACATCTCGTGGCTTCAACTACCACTCTATTTTCTTTCATGACACGACCTGGATGCTGGATGTCCCACGTGTCGGCAAAACGAGGAAGAACACTACCAAATCTTCGGTTGTGCTCTCGGATTAGACTAGTTGTGCTTACTTAAAAAAATTATTGTGTACTCCCTCCGTTCCAAAATACTTGACTTCCATTTGTCCAAAAATGGATGTACCTATATAATAAAACATGTCTAGATACATATATATTTTGACAAATAGAAGGCATGTAGTATTGTGCAACGGAGGGAGTAGAATGGATGCAAGTTTTTGTATTGGGAAGAAGAGTACATCCATATATTGATAGAGCGCAATTTAGTAGATGTTCTATCACTTTTAGCTAGCACAGAGGCTACAGATGAGATTAGTGCACTTGTTGATACTCCTACTAGAATAGAGGCTAGACATGAGATTAGATGCGAGGAAGTAACGTCTACTTCTTTACACACGAAGAAGAAAGAAGCACGCAAGATCGAGCCTCCACAGATCAACAATGAATGGATTGAGAAGGCACTAATCCAACTTAGAGGAGTAGAAAAATGGATTCTTGTGGTTCTTGTTTTCTTTGGTCTTGCTTTTCTAGTCAAAATTATCATTGGATTTTGTGCAAAACGGAGGTCCGTTTGGGGTCGTGCGTTGGAGTTGGCCTTACAAGTGGGACCACAGTTAAGGAAACCGACTATCGGCAAACCCCCACCTCGCCCACTGCGCGATGGCTGAAGTAAGAGAAATGATGAGGTTGAAGAGATTGCTCTAGCATGGACCCCAAGAAATAATATGGTGTCAAATGGATGTCGTGGTGGTGGCGTGTGCCGTACTCCTGGACGTGAATGCTTGTTCTGGCCCATACAACCCTACTACTCCTACTACTTACTCCTACTACTTACTCCTACTATATAGTACTAGTATTGAGGATTCGAGGTGCTGGTTACGTACAGCGAACACATTAACATATGGCTATAGTAAAAACACTCGCCCGACACACGAAGCATGTGAAGCTAGTACAAATAGTGTACTACTATTGTTGATTGGCCTCATCCGATAACCTGTTGCAATGCACGTACAATTATGTATTCGGAAAATATTTTTTTGCCTCATCGCACCACTCACTCAGAGAAGCGACTCGAAAGCCATTCATAAATTTAGTAAGTTTATCACAGGCATATCATTTTATTACATATAACAGGTCATCAACCCACATCGACAACGAGGATACATTATAAATACTAAAGTTTGCACCACACAACAAATAACAAGCAATGAAATGAACTCCAACTCAACCATTCCTCGGCGTTGGAAATGCTTGCTTTGAACCACAAGTGATTCTCTGGGACGGGCCATCGATTGTCGATCTGGAAACCAACGCAGGACTGATCATCCAGGCTGAAGCGGCCTACTATATCAGTACCAGGGTAGGGAACCACCCAAATGTCCGAGGTATAGACACATTTGCTTCTCATAAATGGTACTAGTAACGTTGTGTCAACAGCAGTTGGATCGCCTTTCACCATCATCGGATAGTTTTGTCCAAGGAAGAGCGAGTTTTCTCCAAGACTATCAATTCTGTACCGCAGAGAAGGAGTTGGCGGTAGAACACTAGTATCCATCCCGAATACCATGCAACGGGTGTTGGAATAGGTCCGGAGAGTGCGACCATGGGAGACTACACCTGCTTCCTTAGCAGTAACATCATCAGTGGGCTGTATACACACAAGAAGAGGTGATCCATCAGAATTAGTTACCAGGCGCCACATAGTATATGGGCGCTGCTCGTCCTCATGCTCGTGATCATCACCATTGTCATCTCCCCCTTGGTTATAAAATTTTTCAAGTATAGGTGGTGGGATGTTCACAAGACCTTGGAAACACAAGAAGAAGGTTAATTAGTAAATGGAAACTTGCTAACCCGCATGCATGTGGATGAAACAATTATAATTACGGTGGAAGACAAACGTACCGAAACTACGAGGATCCCATGCAAAAACAGTGCCACGAGTGGTGGAAGCAAACACAAGGCCCTCATATTGAATTGCATCATAGTACTCATCCGTGTACAGGAACTGATTTTTGAGCAATATCCATCGAGTCGAACCACCAAGGACGGCAACAAGCTTGTCGAAGATAGCAACAACTTGATAGTTGTTGTAATTCCAAGAGCGGTTGGGAACTCGACAAATTGCTATCTTCCGTAGAAGATAGTCACCATGATCGTAGTTGAACGTGCGTACAATACCGGTGTGCTCATCCTTTGGGCAGCCTGCTGAGATTTTTGGAAGTGGAACCCGGTCACGAGTGTACACATTCACAAGTTCCCACTCGCAGTTGGACCCAATGTAAACAACCCAATCTCCATTTGCACCCGCCCAAGCCTTGCCCTCAAGCGATGGCATCTTAACATCATACGTATCATTATCAAGCGGCATCAACTTGCACGGGGCGAGGCCTTCGTCGTGTCAGCGCTAGTCATTAGGGTCACGACGAAGAAGATAGGGGAGATCAAACCGCTCCTTGAATCTTGGGTTCTTTGTAATAATGTTATTAGTTGAGTCGAGAATGGGCTTGAACGAACCTGCCATGCTATCCGAGGTGATTACGTCGCACCGATCAATGAGTTCCTCCACCACGTCATCTTTCAGATCGGGGCAAGAATAACGGGGTCGTTTCCGGCCTGTTCCCTCCATGGAGAAGACGATCGAACAATGGCAGAAGAAAGGGTGAAGGGCTGAAGGAAAATGGAGGAGGGAGAGGAAGAGCGTGCGACAACAGTTCTAAATCAAGAGGGAAAGGCGAAGAGTCGGTGGATGGTTGCGAGTTTGCCACGGTTCACGAAGTGGCGCCCCGACCTACACGTCCGTTCGGAAATACTCCTACTACTCGCTGTCGTCTCACTGATATGTTGGAACGGGGCCACATGTCAACGAAACATGGTGTGTAATTTCTCGTGCAAAATGCGATCTGGCTGCATTGGCCCGAGGTGCCGCATTAGTTATCGACCTTTATTTTTTTCAATGGCGTACCGATTAGTTTTGAAGCATGACTAACTGGTACTGTACACAGAGAAAATATAAACTACTCTACCACTACTCCACCTCCAGTACTAGTAGTATAAAAAAGATATATAGGCTGGATCTTGATCGCTTTCTTGCTAAGGGCTGCCCACTTGCTTCTCACACTACCACCCTCTCTCCAGATCTAAAAAAGACGGCCACTCTCTCCCTCCTCACCGGTGGTCACAGATCCGCCGGGGAAGAAAAGGACGTGCAGCGTTGACGCACTCGTCGGCGGCGAGCGAGGTCACGCACTGACGACAAGGCCATCCTCTCAGACCTAGCGCCCGCGCGGGATGGCTTCCGTCCCCAAGCTCGCTGCCGTAGTGTGTAACATCCCAAATTTTCAATTTGGAATGTTATAAACTAGATCATCATTGCATACCATATTTTATTGCATTTTGGTTGATCCTAGAAATTCTACGCAACTCAAGGACCCGCGGAGAGAGTTGGGGATTTCGTTATTTTCATATTTGAGTTGTCTCAAATTTTGAAAATAGGATCATTTTATTTTATTTATTTTATCTTCAATTATTTCTATTGCAAAAATATGAGAGAGGGAATAAAATGACTTTCCCAAAATAAAGAAATATTGAGGATTTAATAAAAAAATCAAATAAAATTTTATTTCGGTTTTATTTGCTATTTTATTTGAATTTAGGAAAATGCGCGTTTTTCAAAATTGCATTTAGGCCCCAAATAAATGTTCATCCTGTGCGACTTGATTTTAGAAGCCGGGGAGAATTTATTTCAGCATTTTTGGAGTCCGTTTAGTATTCCTTTTGTTTTTTATCTGCGTAATTATTAAAAAAAGTCCGAACCGACCTACGGGCCGTATCCAGCCAGGACTCCCTGGCGGAGGCCTTTTTATAGCGCCGCCCGAGGCCCGGGACAGCCCAACGGCCGCCGCCCCAAAACCCTAACCCTAGCCACCGCCACCGCTGCCCGCGCCGCCGCCGCGCCACCCTGCCGCGCCGCCACCCGCTCCGCCCCGCCGCCGCCGCCGCCGTTCGCTGGAGCCGCCGAGGTAGATGCCGTTGCCTCGATTTTCGCGAAGAAAACCAATCGTTTTTTTAAAACTTAGATCTCTTTTTTCGTTAGATAGGTTTTTTCGGTCTAGTTAATTAGCGAGCGTTCGTTCGTTTTAACAAACGCGTTCATCGTTTAGATCCAGATAACGAACGTTCGTTCGTTAATCTGTTCGTCGTTTTCTTTTTCTCGGATTAAATCCGCCATTTTTCTGATCACGATTCCTGATCTGATTTTCGTTCTAGTATAACTTTTCGCTCGTTTATCGGAATCAGGCGATTCAAGCACCTGGAGTTTCGTCTCGAAACCCTCTTTCCGTTTAACCAACTCAAACAAGTTTTTTCCACAGTAAAAATTGCCCTTGATCCATATTAGTAAACGAAGTCTGTTTCTTTTGCCATTTGTCTTTCGTTGCTTCGTTCGATTTGATTCTTTTTGCCAACCGGAGTTCTTAAGTTGAACTTTCTGGTTAGATCTCTTATTCGAGTTTTACCTGTGCATTAGTTGAGTACTTATTGTATGCTTGTTTGTTTGCGATAGAGTACCCGGAGTGCGCCGCTTGCTACTTCGAATCGCTACGTTTTGTGGATCATCAGCAAGGCAAGTAACACTTTGATCATACTTCCTATTACCTAGTTTTTTTGCATTAGATCAATCCTCACACATTGCATGATTAGGATCTAATTAAATTGTGGGTTCTAGGAAGTAGTTGAGGTAGTACCTATTACCTGTTTATTATCAAACCTTTGGGTGTAACTTCTACGTTTGCTTATATTGCCATGCTATGTTAGTAGACGTGGATTGGGTGAGTGCATCCATGACAGATGTGAGATTATTAAATTAATGGTTTATCTAAGGTGGCAACTTAAATACACATCTGGGTGGATTGAGGCACCTAGGTATTCCAGCGATTGCCTGTTTTTCTTTTGGACCGCCACCCAGGCTCAAAGGGATCATGAGATTATTCATGCTAGAAACTTCCGTGTGCAGCCACAAGCTACTATGGGCTCTAGCATAGTTGATTAAGTTGTGCGAACTCTTACAGTGGTAGACTAGCAGATGTAGGGGAAAGTAGGTGCAACGGTCTACCCGATCGTAAGGTGCTAGCGCTTCTGAAAGACTATGTCTTGGTCATTTGTTTCTCAAACACTATGAAGTGCGAGAATCCCAACGGAGGAGATCGAGTCTTGTGGGGAAAAGTGCGCAAACCTCTGCAGAGTGTATAAACTAATCATGGTTAGCCGTGTCCCTGGTTATGGACATCTTGAGTATCTAGTACCTAGATTATCATGTGAATCTCATCATGTTACTCTAATTAATTTTGTTGGGTTTTGTTTAATGATGATGCTTAATTAGGATTGAGAATGCTGTCAACCATTCTCAATGTTTAACAACTACCATGATAGTTAAATAAAATTTATTCCTTTGCAGTAGGAAAAAATTGGCTTTATGCAAAACTGTAACCATAGAGCTTTCCACCAGCCAAATATGCATATAGTATAGCCTATTTCTTTCATTGCTCTCTATGTGTTACATTGCCAGCATATTCCATGTGCTAACCCGTTTCGGGCTGCAACGTTCACGTTGCAGACTTTTCAGACGACGATTAAGGTCCTTTTAGGTCATGGTTCTATACTCAGTGATGCCGTTGGAGTTGATGGACTCACTTATCTTCCAAGCCTTCCGTTGTTATCGTTATTAGATGGCCTTAAGCCATTATTATTGTATTAAGTTGTCTTTTGAGACACTCGTTGTAATAAGTGTGTGATTGCTACTCTGTTATAAATCCTTCAAGTACTTTATGGTGTCAGCATTACTGATTCAGGGATGACGCCTGAGCACAGAGATTGGACCGTTTGAGGTCTGGTCGCTACAAGATGGTATCAGAGCACACGCTGACTGTAGGACACGACCACTAAGCTAAAAGACCTAGATCACTACTCACTCTCTTCTCATTCTGACTTCTCATCTTTTCTGCTCTTTTAGGATGGCGGATGCAAGGAACAAGTTCACGCAACCGGATGAAGATACACCCTTTGGACGTTAGTTGAAGGAAGTCACTAGATACCTAAACATAGGAGTACCAAGCTTCACCGAAACCTACAACGCCACCTTACCTGAAGAGGAGCGCTGGATGATTCAAGTTCAAGTTCCAGGAAGGTTGTTCATGCCAGTCACTAAGCCCATAGAGTTTTCTTTTGATGCGCCAACTTGGAATCTAGGAAAGAGCATGGAAGCTCACATCGCCATGGAACGCATTGGAGAAGTTTACCGCAATGATCTCAAGGATACTATCTACCAGATTTGTGGGCGCCGAGATGAGCACTGGGAGATGATCAACACCAAGAAGGATAGATCAATTGCAGCTTTTATCAAGGAGTTGAACCAGCACATTCGACGTCAGGAGAACCAGATGTGCGCCGACATGATAGATCTGAAGAAGGCAAGGACAAGAATCAAGGAACTGGAGGAAGAACTCAAGGCCACACGTGAAGTTATGAAGAGGAAATCGAAGTATTAGTGGAGAAGCATGACGATCTGATCAAGAAGATCAGAATATTTATGGGAGGCCCTACGCCAGTAGAAGAAGACGAAGATCCCAAGGAGATTCGCCCGGAAGACTACATCATCATCGACGACACCGACTCGGATCCAGATGATAGCGATGATGACTATGTTGATGAAGCTGGAGCAGATATCATGGAGCCTGCAACCGAAGAATATTTCTAGTAGACCACCCCATCAGTAGTAGTAGTAGTCCACCATGTAAATATAGTAGTCCGAGCACTTTTGTGATAGTTAGATCGATTGTATGCCCTTGTTTGATTGAATGAAGTGAATTGTTTGCTTTTGCCTCATGTGCATATGGGTAGTGTTTTCTCTCTAGACCCCTCTCTATTCTTAAATCTCATCTTTTCTAAACCCTCAGATGCCTCTGAGACGTGACCCCGGATTTACCTTCCCACCGGAGCTCACTCAGTTGATCCAGCAGCAGAACACATTGATGCAGTTACTAGTCCAGAATCAGAATCAAGGGAACAACAACAACAACCCACCACCACCTGTTCATCACTTAGCCCGTTTTCTTAGGATGAATCCGCCAGTGTTTTCCAGTAGCACCGAGCCAATAGTAGCAGATGATTGGCTCCGCAAGACAGCAAGGGAGTTGACCACGGCAGGATGCACAGATGCGGAAAAGGTGAAGTTTGCCGCACATCAGCTTGAAGGACCCGCAGCATCATGGTGGGAGAATTTCACAGCCACTTTCCCTGTCGACACTGTCACATGGGACCAGTTCCAGCAGGCTTTCCGTACTGCCCCAGTAGGAGCTATGGCCATGAAGAAGCGTGAGTTTCGCAATTTGCGCCAAGGAGGACGGACAGTTGGCCAGTATGTGGAGGACTTTAGTAAGTTAGCATGTTATGCCCCAGATGACATAGCTACGGATGCAGCTAAGCAGGAGAAGTTTCTGGAAGGACTGAATGATGAGTTGAGCATGCAGTTGATGGTAGCAACCTTCAACAACTACCAGGAGTTGGTAGATCGTGCTCTCATTATTGAAGGGAAGCAGCAGCAGATTGAGAACCGCAAGAGGAAGTATGGACAAGGGAAGTACAACTCAGGAGCTCAGCAGAAGCCACGTTTTACCCCTAGACTGGGATGACATTTTTATCATAACCATGGAGGAGGTAGCTCGCACAATCACAATGGCACCAAGAATGGTAATGGGAATGGAGGAAGCAACGGCCAGAACCGCACCAACCCATCAACCCCAGCCAAGAGAGACCTGCGCCAAGTCACTTGTTTCAAGTGCCAGAAGACCGGACATAATGCCAATGAATGTCCTGAATCCCAGAATGGAAATGGCAATGGAAGCTCTGGGAAGAAGCCAAACCCTTTCAATAGGGGACAGGTGAACCATGTTAACGTGGAGGAGGTTGAAGAGCAGTCGGATGCAGTAATCGATAAGTTTTTGGTTAAGTCATTTACTGCTCGTTCTTTTTGATACTGGTGCATTGCATTCATACATATCAAGGGAATTTGTGGATAAGTATAATCTTCCCACCAAAGTTCTTAGAACATCTATGTTAGTAAGCTCACCAGGAGCGGAGTATATGGCTAGTAAGGGATGTTTTCAAGTGCCATTTGTTGGGTTTCGTAGTAATTTCAAAAAATTTCTACGCACACGCAAGACCATGTGATGCATAGCAACGAGGGGGAGAGTGTTGTCTACGTACCCAACGCAGACCGACTGCGGAAGCGATGACACGACGTAGAGGAAGTAGTCGTACGTCTTCACGATCCAACCGATCAAGCACCGAAACTACGGCACCTCCGAGTTCGAGCACACGTTCAGCTCGATGACGATCCCCGGACTCCGATCCAGCAAAGTGTCGGGGAAGAGTTCCGTCAGCACGACGGCGTGGTGACGATCTTGATGTACCACAGCAGTAGGGCTTCTCCTAAACTCTGCTACAGTATTATCGAGGTATATGGTGGCAGGGGGCACCGCACACGGCTAAGGAATAGATCACGTGGATCAACTTGTGTGTATAGAGGTGCCCCCTGCCTCCGTATATAAAGGAGTAGAGGGGGGGAGGCTGGCCGGCCAAGGAGGAGGGCGCAGGAGAGTCCTACTCCCTCTAGGAGTAGGATCCCCCCCCCCAATCCTAGTTGGAATAGGATTCGCGGAGGGGGAAAAGAGGAGGAGGGGGCCGGCCACCTCTCCTAGTCCTAATAGGACTAGGAGAAGGGGGAGGCGCACAGCCCATCTAGGGCAGCCTCTTCTCTTTTCCACCAAGGCCCACTATGGCCCATATAGCTCCCGGGGGGTTCCGGTAACCCTCCCGGTATTCCGGTAAAATCCCGATTTCACCCGGAACACATCCGATATCCAAATATAGGCTTCCAATATATCAATCTTTACGTCTCGACCATTTCGAGACTCCTCGTCATGTCCATGATCACATCCGGGACTCCGAAAAACCTTCGGTACATCAAAATGCATAAACTCATAATATAACTGTCATCGTAACCTTAAGTGTGCGGACCCTACGGGTTCGAGAACAATGTAGACATGACCGAGACACGTCTCCGGTCAATAACCAATAGCGGGACCTGGATGCCCATATTGGCTCCTACATATTCTACGAAGATCTTTATCGGTCAGACCGCATAACAACATACGTTTTTCCTTTGTCATCGGTATGTTACTTGCCCGAGATTCGATCGTCGGTATCCAATACCTAGTTCAATCTCGTTACCGGTAAGTCTCTTTACTCGTTCCGTAATACATCATCTCACAACTAACATATTAGTTGTAATGCTTGCAAGGCTTATGTGATGTGTATTACCGAGAGGGCCCAGAGATACCTCTCCGATAATCGGAGTGACAAATCCTAATCTCGGTATACGCCAACCCAACATCTACCTTTGGAGACACCTGTAATGCTCCTTTATAATCACCCAGTTACGTTGTGACGTTTGGTAGCACCCAAAGTGTTCCTCCGGCAAACGGGAGTTGCATAATCTCATAGTCATAGGAACATGTATAAGTCATGAAGAAAGCAATAGCAACATACTAAACGATCGTGTGCTAAGCTAATGGAATGGGTCATGTCAATCAGATCATTCAACTAATGATGTGACCTCGTTAATCAAATAACAACTCATTGTTCATGGTCAGGAAACATAACCATCTTTGGTTAACGAGCTAGTCAAGTAGAGGCATACTAGTGACACTTTTTTTGTCTATGTATTCACACATGTATTATGTTTCCGGTTAATACAATTCTAGCATGAATAATAAACATGAGTCTCCCACTTGCACTAGAGTCAATAATCTAGATTACACTGTAATGATTCTAACACCCATGGAGCTTTGGTGCTGATCATGTTTTGCTCGTGGAAGAGGCTTAGTCAACGGGTCTGAAACATTCAGATCCGTATGTATCTTGCAAATCTCTATGTCTCCCACCTGGACTAGATCCCGGATGGAGTTGAAGCGTCTCTTGATGTGTTTGGTCCTTTTGTGAAATCTGGATTCCTTTGCCAAGGCAATTGCACCAGTATTGTCACAAAAGATTTTCATTGGACCCGATGCATTAGGTATGACACCTAGATCGGATATGAACTCCTTCATCCAGACTCCTTCGTTCGCTGCTTCCGAAGCAGCTATGTACTCCGCTTCACATGTAGATCCCGCTACGACGCTTTGTTTAGAACTGCACCAACTGACAGTTCCACCGTTTAATGTAAACACGTATCCGGTTTGCGATTTAGAATCGTCCGGATCAGTGTCAAAGCTTGCATCAACGTAACCTTTTACGGTGAGCTCTTTGTCACCTCCATATACGAGAAACATATCCTTAGTCCTTTTCAGGTATTTCAGGATGTTCTTGACCGCTGTCCAGTGATCCATTCCTGGATTACTTTGGTACCTCCCTGCTAAACTTATAGCAAGGCACACATCAGGTCTGGTACACAGCATTGCATACATGATAGATCCTATGGCTGATGCATAAGGAACATCTTTCATATTCTCTCTACCTTCTGCAGTGGTCGGGCATTGAGTTTTACTCAATTTCACACCTTGTAACACAGGCAAGAACCCTTTCTTTGCTTGATCCATTTTGAACTTCTTCAAAATTTTGTCAAGGTATGTGCTTTGTGAAAGTCCAATTAAGCGTCTTGATCTATCTCTATGGATCTTAATGCCTAATATGTAAGCAGCTTCACCGAGGTCTTTCATTGAAAAACTTTTATTCAAGTATCCCTTTATGCTATCCAGAAATTCTATATCATTTCCAATTAGCAATATGTCATCCACATATAATATCAGAAATGCTACAGAGCTCCCACTCACTTTCTTGTAAATACAGGCTTCTCCGAAAGTCTGTATAAAACCAAATGCTTTGATCACACTATCAAAACGTTTATTCCAACTCCGAGAGGCTTGCACCAGTCCATAAATGGATCGCTGGAGCTTGCACACTTTGTTAGCTCCCTTTGGATCGACAAAACCTTCCGGTTGCATCATATACAACTCTTCTTCCAGAAATCCATTCAGGAATGCAGTTTTGACATCCATCTGCCAAATTTCATAATCATAAAATGCGGCAATCGCTAACATGATTCGGACGGACTTAAGCATCGCTACGGGTGAGAAGGTCTCATCGTAGTCAATCCCTTGAACTTGTCGAAAACCTTTCGCGACAAGTCGAGCTTTGTAGACAGTAACATTACCATCAGCGTCAGTCTTCTTCTTGAAGATCCATTTATTCTCAATTGCTTGCCGATCATCGGGCAAGTCAACCAAAGTCCATACTTTGTTCTCATACATGGATCCCATCTCAGATTTCATGGCTTCAAGCCACTTTGCGGAATCTGGGCTCACCAAGGCTTCTTCATAGTTCGTAGGTTCATCATGATCTAGTAGCATGACTTCCAGAACTGGATTACCGTACCACTCTGGTGCGGATCTTACTCTGGTTGATCTACGAGGTTCAGTAGTATCTTGTTCTGAAGTTTCATGATCATTATCATTAACTTCCTCCCTTATTGGTGTAGGTGTCGCAGAAACAATTTTCTGTGATGTACTACTTTCCAACAAGGGAGTAGGTACAGTTACCTCGTCAAGTTCTACTTTCCTCCCACTCACTTCTTTCGAGAGAAACTCCTTCTCAAGAAAGTTTCTGAATTTAGCAACAAAAGTCTTGCCTTCGGATCTGTGATAGAAGGTGTATCCAATAGTTTCCTTTGGATATCCTATGAAGACACATTTCTCCGATTTGGGTTCGAGCTTATCAGGTTGAAGCTTTTTCACATAAGCATCGCAGCCCCAAACTTTAAGAAACGACAACTTTGGTTTCTTGCCAAACCACAGTTCATAAGGCGTCGTCTCAACGGATTTTGATGGTGCCCTATTTAACGTGAATGCGGCCGTCTCTAGAGCATAACCCCAAAACGATAGCGGTAAATCAGTAAGAGACATCATAGATCGCACCATATCCAGTAAAGTACGATTACGACGTTCGGACACACCATTACTCTGTGGTGTTCCGGGTGGCGTGATTTGCGAAACTATTCCACAGTTTTTCAAATGTACACCAAACTCGTAACTCAAATATTCTCCTCCACGATCAGATCGTAGAAACTTTATTTTCTTGTTACGATGATTTTCAACTTCACTCTGAAATTCTTTGAACTTTTCAAATGTTTCAGACTTATGTTTCATTAAGTAGATATACCCATATCTGCTTAAATCATCTGTGAAGGTGAGAAAATAACGATATCCGCCACGAGCCTCAATATTCATCGGACCACATACATCGATATGTATGATTTCCAACAAATCTGTTGCTCTCTCCATAGTACCGGAGAACGGTGTTTTAGTCATCTTGCCCATGAGGCACGGTTCGCAAGTACCAAGTGATTCATAATCAAGTGGTTCCAAAAGTCCATCAGTATGGAGTTTCTTCATGCGCTTTATACCGATATGACCTAAACGACAGTGCCACAAATAAGTTGCACTATCATTATCAACTC